>NW_006399829.1:13410048-13420146 GCF_000299155.1 Elephantulus edwardii
CCTATGTACAACAGCCCTAAACCGTGCTCTATCCTGTGCCAATCTCATTGCCTCTGACACACCCATCGATTACCCCAGTCACTGAATCAATCCACCTCATAGAGGGTCTTCCCCTCCTGCACTGTCCCTCCACTCTAACCAGCATGATGTCCCTCTCTAAAGACCTGTCTCTCCTTACAACATGTCCAAAGTATGTCAGATTAGGGGGGCGAAAGAACAGCACCTTTACCTCCTGCCTTCCTGGTACACATCAGTAATTGAATTTTTCCAATTCTATTCATTAGCAAGATGAGGTAGAACTAAGGCATGGAAGATTTGGACAGTTTTAGTCCTCTGGAAATCTTGGCTTTTTTATCAAGAAAGCTGTGATAATACTCATTCTGCAGAGTTATCACAAGGAATACATGTGAAGGACAAGCTGACCTTAAAACAGATCTTTAGTTTTATAATAATTTGTAACAGTGTAATGGAAATAATTTTCCCCTAACACAGCACATAGTACTTGAGACTGCTCCTCAATGAGCACAAAAGTGCTTGGATATCCAAAAGCTTCATTTGAAGGCTCCTACTAGGCTCCCATGCAGAATTTCAGAGTTGGTGTCCAACTATTTGAAGATGAATACTTTTCCCTAACCTTTTCTTCAGATTGCCAATGTATTAAAATCTATACTACAAGCAATTGATGACAGGACAACTTTTGAAAATCAATTCAGCATCTTATGGATTTTGTCACTAAACCTGCTTTGGCCAAAGGAAATAGGTGTCTGTGGAAACAAAGAAACGTCTAACTGCATGTGCCCTAGAATTTTTGTTAGATATCTACTAGCTGGCTACAACTCTTAGAAACTCTAAGAACAATGGATTAGAACTTGGACCATCCTGTTTTGTTCTCAAAACCATGTTTGCGACCTTTATTATAATCACTGTCTTAATCAGTTTTCCTTATACTAATCTCTTCCAGCATGCATAGTGGGATTTTTTTAAAACATTTTTTTATTTTTTTATTTTTGTGTGAGTGTACTGTCAAATCAGATCTGACTGGTACAGGAGGAGATTGTTCCTTCTTTTCCCGGCAGAGCATCTGGTGGATTCGAACCGTGTGCTTGTGGGATTGTAGTTGCAGCTCCTTGCCACTAGGCCACCAGAGCTCCCCCTGTTTTGTTATTTTAAAAAAAATAGTTGGCCTCTACTGACAACATGCCAAAAGTATGTAAGATGATGTTTCATCATTTTTGCCTCTAAGGAGCACCGTGGTTATTTTGCCTCTAAAATAGATTTGTTTTTTTCTTTAAATAGTCCACTGTATATCAACAATTTTTACCAGTACCACAGTTCTTCCTGGGTTTTCCTTACTCATCGTCCAACTTTGAGATATATACGAAGTGACTGAAAATATCATGGCTTGGATCAGGCCCACCTTAGACTTTAAATAGATATTTGTGATCTTTAGCACTTTAAAGAGGCTTTTGAAAGTAACTTTTCCCAGTGCAATATGTATTCTGTTTTCTTGACTACCACCATCATAGATGTTGCTTGTGAATGCAAGGACAGTTTAATCCCTAACAACTTCAATCCCTTTTCTATCAGTCATGATGTTGTCTGTTGGTACAGCATCATGTGGTGAAGATTTTTGTTTTCTTGTTGGAATGTAATTCATATTGAATGCTATAGTCTTTGATCTTCTGCCTAAGTGCTTCAGTTCTTCTTCAGTTTCTGCAGGCAAGGTTGTGTCTAGCCATCCCATTAAGGGACCTCCTCTCTTTCGCTGACCCTTAACCTTTCCAAGTATGATGACCTTTTCCAAAGAATAGACTCATCTAGTTACATGTTCAAACTAGGAAAAACAAAACTTTGCCGTCCTTGCCTCCAAGGAACTACTCTGGACACACTCTTTCCAGGACATATCTGTTCCTTTGACAGTCCATGGTACATTCAGTACTCTCCAGCAACACAACTCAAAAGCATCACTTCTTCTTCTGTCATTCTTATTTATTGTCCAGATCTCTAATGTGTAGCAGATGATTGAGAAGACCATGGCCTGAATTATATATACTTTAGTCCTCAAACTGACATCACTGCTCCTCAGTATTTTGAAGATGTCCTTGACAACAGACTTGCCCTGAGCAAATACATCCCCTGATTTCCTGATTGCTGGTACCAAGGGTGTTGATTATTGACCCAAGCAAGATTAATCATTGGCAGCTTCAGTCCTTTCTTCTTTTATCATAATGTTGGCTGTTGGGCCTGTGGTGAGGATCTTTGTCTTCTTGATGTTGAAATGTAATCCAAACTGAAGGTTCTAGTCCTTGATCTTCTGCAGCAAGCATTTCATACCCTCTTCACTTTTACCAAGCAAAATTGTGTCATTAGCATAATGCAGTTTGTTGATGAGTTTTCCTCCAATCCTGAAGTCACCCTCCTCTTAATAAAGACTGGCTTTGCGAATTATTTGCTCAACATACAGGTTAACTATATAAGAAGAGAGGATACAATCCTGATGCACACTGTTCCTGGTTTTAAACTATGCAGTGTTCCCCTTATTTTGTTCAGACAACAGCTTCTAGGTCTAGGTCTAGGTTTCTTATGAGCAGAATTAAGTGTTCTGGGATTCCCATTTTTCTCAATGTTAGGCATAGTTTCTTGTAATCCACACAGTCAAATGCCTTTGCACAGTTAAAAATACACAGACAGCCATTCTTCTTGTATTCCCTGCATTCAGCCAGGATTCATTTGACATCAGCAATGATATCCTTGGTACTGTGATCTTTTCTAAACCCAGTTTGAACTTCTGGTGGTTCTTTGTTAATGTACTGTCCCAGCCATTTTCAGATGATCTTCAGCAATATTTTGTTTGCATGTAGCATTGATGATATTATTAACCAGTGTCCACTTTCTGTTAAATCATCTTCCTTGTGAATGGGAACAAATATGGATCACTTTAGACAGTTGGCCAAGCAGCTGTCCTCTGAATTTCCTGGCATAGTTTGGTGAGCACTACCAGCCAAGCATCTATTAGTTGATAGCTGTCAATTGGTATTTCTTTGATTCCTAAGGCCTTATTTTAGCCAATGACTTTAATGATGGTTGAACTATTTCTGTCATTACCTTTGACTTCTACTCATATCAGTGTTAAATAATTCTTTTAGATACAGTGTATTCTTTCTATCTTCTTTTGATGCTTCCTGAATCATTCAGGACTTTGTCATAGTATCCCTCTGTATTTGTGGAATACAAAAAAAATATAGCAATTTAAGTCTTTAATTTGTTTTTCAGTTCATTCAAACTTAGAAATGGCAAGCAAATTCTTAATTTTGTTACATTTTTCTTTGGCTTATCAAATTTCCCTTTGAAATCTTCTTTTCATCTCTTTGACATTTCTTCTATTTATTCTGTCTTCTCATCACTCTAATTCATTGTATACAGTCTCTTCTGACATCCATTTTTGTCTTGTCTTCATCTTCTGTCTTTTGTCTCTTCATGGATAATATCTGTGATGCTAAGATGCATATCTCTAAGTCAGGGTTATATCCTTTCTCCATACCTATTCAACCTGAGTGTCGAGCAAATAATTTGAGAAGTTAAACTCCATGAAGAAGAATAAGTCATCAGGATAGGAGGAAGATTCATCAACAACTTGTATTAGGCAAATGACAACTAGTTTGCTTGCTCAAAGTGGGAAGGACTTGAATACCTTGTTGCAGAAGATCAAAGATACAGCCTTCATTATTATTTGTATCTTAACTTCAAAAAGACCTCAATCCTCACTCCTGTACTGATAAATCTACAATTTCAACTTACTAGGATCATAAATCAACACCCGTAGTACCATCAGTCAGGAGATCAGTAGACTTTGTAAATTCCACTGTCAGGGCCCTCTCCAAATTACTGAGGAGCAATGATGTTAGAGTGAATACTAAGGTGTACCTGACTGAGGTAATGGTTTTTCTCAATCATTTGCTATGTATTTGATAGCTGGACAATAAATAAGGATGGCAGAAGAAGAATTGATGCTTTTGAGCTGTGGTGTTAGATAAAAACACGGAATACTCCACAGACTACCAAAAGAACAAACAGATATATCTTGGGGACAGTATAGCCAGAATGCTTCTTGGAAGCAAGGATGGTCAAGACTTATATCACTTATTGTGGCAGGTTCCTTGGAAAGGGACATCATGCTTGGAAAAGTGGAGGGTCAGCAAAAGATGGGAAGACACTCAATGAGGTGGATTAATCCAGTGACTGCAGCAATTGTGTCAGAGGTGACGAGGATGACACAGGATGGGACAGGGTTCAGATTGTTGTTTATGGGGTTGCTATGAGTTGCACTAGACAGCACTTAACAACATTACTCAAAAGTGCTAAAAATCACTGATGTTAAAGATTAAGGTACACCTGATCCAAATCTTGATATTTTCAGTTACTTGCTATGCATCTAAAAGTTGGACAATGAATAAGGAAGACAGAAAAAAGTCAATGCCTTTGAGTTATGAAGCTGGAAAAGTTGACTATAATATGGACTACCAAAAGAACAAATATGTCTTGGAGAAAATGTAACTAATGTTCTCCTTTGACGGGAGAATGGTGAAACTTCATCTCAAATGCTTTGGCCATGTTGTTAGGAAGGACCAGGCCTTGGAAATAGACATCATGCTTGGAGAGGCAGAGAGTCAGCAAAAGGGAGGAAGATCATCAACAAGAGAGATTGACACAGTGACTGTAAAAATGGACTCAAATATATCAGAAATGATGAAGATTGCACAGGCTAGGGGAATGTTCAGATCCACTGTTGAGAGAGTTGCAGTGAATCATAGCTGACTTGATGGCACCTAACAACAACCATGTCTTTTTAACTCTTCCAGTCAGTTGGCCAGGTAGTTGTACTTCAGATTTCCTGGCACATCCAGGGCAGCATCTGTCAATCAGCATGCTGTCAATACCTGGGGCTTTGTTTTTTTGCTAATTACTTCAGAGAAGCTTGAACTTCCTCCTTTATTACCATTGCCTCTTGATCATGTGTTATTTCATGAAATTCTTCTGTGTCAGCCAATTCTGTTTGATACAGTGACTGTATACTCCTTCTATGTTCTTGAATGCTTCCTGGATCATTTAATATCCTGCCCATAGCATCCTTAAATACTGCAACTAGAGTCTTGAATTTGTTTTTTCCGTTCTTTCAGCTTAAGTAGTACTGAGCAAGTTCAGCCCTTTTGATTTTCTGACTCCAGCTCTTTGCACATTTTATTATAATACTTTGTTTTATCTTCTCATGCTGCCCTTTGAAACATTCTGTTCAGCTCCTTAATTTCTTGATTTCTTCCCTTTGCTTCTCACCACTCTTGTGCAATATTCAGAGTCTCTTCTGACATCCATCTTGGTCTTATGAAGACTGTATTCTTCAATATGAATTGATGTTTGATGTCAAGAAGACAAAGATTCTCACCACTGGGCCATTTGGCAGTACTGTGATGGATGGAGAAAAGATTGAAATTATTAACAATTTCGGGTTGCTCAAGTCCACAATCGACACTCTTGGCATTAGCAGAAGGAAATCAAAGCCAAATTACATTGGGAAAATCTGCTGTCAGAGACCTCTCCCAAGTGCTAAAGAGCAATGATGTTAGTCTAGAGACTAAGGTGCGCCTGATCCAAGCCATGGTCTTCACAGTTACTTGCTATGCATCAGAGAGCTGGATAATGACTAAGGATGACAGAAGAATTAATACCTTTGGTGCTGGAAAAGATTACTAAATATACTATGGACTGCAAAGAAAACAAACAGGTCTGTACTAGAGAGGGTGAAACCAAGTTTCTCCTTGGAGGCAAAGATTTTTAAGCTCTGTTTCACATACTTTGGGCATGTGGCCAGGAGGGACCAGTTCTTGGAGAAGGACACCAGGCTTGGAAGGGTGGAGGGACAGTGCAGAAGAGGAAGACCTGGATGAGATGGAGTGACATGGTAACTGGGGCAGTGAGATTAGATGTATCAGAGTCAGCAAGACCAGCTCAGGATAAGGCAGGGTTCAGAGCTATTGCACATAGTCCCTGGCAATTCAACAGTGGTAAACAATAATAATGGCAAAAGCCTGGATTTAAAGAAATAGGATGCCAAAGGCAGTTCTGGTAAGAGCTCAGAATGAGTAGTCGAAGATATAGAGAAAGTCTCTTTACCTTAGAGAATACATATGGTGCCAGTAACATTTTGTTGTTAGAAATGTGACCACTAATTTTTATTCCAGTGAGACTTTTTTTTTGTTTACCTTGTTTTCTGGTGAGAATTTTAAAAAATTATGAACATGTGATTAGAAAATAGAAGAAGAAATTTTCACACCATGGCAAATAACTTTATATATTATGTTTAACTGTTTGGTGGAATTTAGAACTTTTAAGTCATATACTTAAATATTTGGCTATAAGATTTATAATTAAGTTTTGAAAGAGACCACTTGATTTCTCCATGCCTCATAAGAAATAGTGAAAGGAAAGAGATGTACTTAAAAATGACCTGTGCAAAAGTAAAATAAAATGTGAAAATTTGGAAAACTCTGTTGTATAAACTAAGAACAAATATCCTAGAATTCACACCAAGGACATGGCTATATGATCTTTTGTTAAAGGGATTGAGTCATCAACAAAAGTCTTTAAAGTTGGATCTAATCAACTACTGCAGAAGAAATCCATCAGAATACCATCAGAAGGAGACAGAGAAAAAGGAAACAATGCTGTCTACCTCTTGGAATTCTACAGACAGGAAACAGATCAAAGTTATGTATCTGTTATTCTACAAGAAAAGAAAAGGCATAGTTGAGATATCAGCAAAAAACTTGGAAGGAGCAAGAGATGCATGTCTCTCAGTTTCCAAGGATAGGACCACAGCTTCCTCAATTTCACAATTGTATCGTGGTTAATTCATTATTGGGGTGTGGGACTGCCATTAAGGTGTACAGGGAACAAGACTTCTGTACCTAACGACAAGAAGAATTTAAGCCTGAGGAGGTACGGTGATCAGTTAGACAGGCTAGAAGCATGGGTCAGTCCAAAGCAGAGGGAGTTGAGATGTTATTCCAGCAAGCCTAGAAGGTAGAACTTAAATCCAGAACTAAGGTACATCTACCCAGATCGAGGACCATAGTCAATAAAGTCTGAAGGATGAGGTAATTGCCTAGATTGTCTCAGAGAATGTAGGATTCTTTTTAAGTGCTGTTGTTGTTAAATGCCATCAAGTCAAGTACAACTCATAGCAACACTAAGATCTGAACCCCACCTTATCCGGTGCCATCCTCATCATATCTGATATATTCGAGCCCATTGCTGCTGTCACTGTGTCAATACATCTGTTCCCTTGCCTTTCCAAGCATAATGTCCTTCTCCAATGAATGAATTTTAAAACTACATACCCAAAGTATACAAGACGAAACGCAAGATGAAACTTCACCACCCTTGCCTCCAAGGAATAGTATGCCTGTACATTCTTCAAAGTATAGCTGTTTGTTGTTTTGTTACTCGATTTAGTACTCTTCTCCAGCATCATAGTCCAAAGGCATCAATTCTTCTTCTGTCATCTTTTTCATGAAGCCCCTGAATTTTATTATTATTTTTTAAATTTCCATTCATTCTTTGTTGTACCCACTTTGTAAAATATTTCATTAGTTCCTTGGTTTTCAATACAGCATAGTATTCCATTGTGTGAACATACCACAGTTTCTCTATCCATTCACTGGTTGATGGGAACTTGGGTCATTTCCAACACTTTGATATTGTAAACAAAGCCGCAATAAACATGCATGTGCATATATCTGCTGGGTGACAGTTCTGGATTCTTTAGGGTATATTCCCAGTGGAGGAATTGCTGAGTCAAATGGTATTTCTATTTCCAACTTTTTTGAGAAAGAGCCATAATGCTTTCCATAGTAGTTGCACAATTTTACACTCCCACCAACAGTGAATAAGGACCCTTCCCAATAGTTGATCACAAGACTAAATACTTGGGAGTAAATCTAACCAGAAGCACATAGGATCTATTCAAAGAAAATTACAAAACATTACTACAAGAAACAAAAAAAGACCTGGAGAAATGGAAGAATATACCTTGTTCATGGATAGGAAGGCTCAATATTGTGAAAATGACAATACTACCAAAGGCAATTTATACGTTCAATGCAATCCCAATACAAATACCAATCCATTCTTCAATGAGATGGAAAAGGTAATTTCCAATATCATCTGGAATGGGAAGATGCTTTGAATAAGCAAAGCATTCCTTAAAAAGAGAAACAAGGTAGGAGACATTTCACTCCCTGACTTCAAATCCTACTACAATGCCATAGTGGTCAAGACAGCATGGTACTGGTACAATAACAGACACATAGATCAATGGAATAGAATTGAGAATCCAGAAATCAACCCATATACCTATGGCCAATTGATTTTTGACAAGGAGATGAAATCAGGTAAGTGCATAAATGACAGCCTTTTTAACAAATGAAATTGGAAAACTATCTGTAAAAAACTCAAGCAAGATCCACACCTCACTCCATACACAAAAACCAAATCAAAGGGGATAAAGGATCTGGGACTAAAACCAAGGACTATAAACTTCATTAAAGAAAAGCTTGAAAGAACTCTAGAAGTCCTAACCCACAACTAAACAGTCTTCCAAGCATCCTGAAAAACCTACAACCAGGAGAGGATAAAATAAATGAAGGGACCTTCTAAGAATAAAATGCCTATGCACATTCAAAAACTTTTCCAACAGGGAAAAAAGGAAAGCCACAGACTGTGGAAAAAATATTTGGTAATGACATATCAGATAAGGGACTTTTATCTAGAATTTATAAAATACTCGAGCACCACAACAAGGTAAACAACCCAATTAAAAAATGGGCGCAGGATATGAACAGACACTTCACCAAAGAAGACATTCAGATGGCAAACAAACACATAAAGAAATGTGCAAAATCCCTAGCTCTAAGAGAGATGCTAATCAAAACAACTATGAGATATCATCTCCCACCAGTAAGTGTAGCAAAATTTGACCACAAATGCTGGCAAGGTTGTGGAGAAACTGAAACTCTTATTCACTCACTCTTGGTGGGAGTGTAAAATGATGCAACAACTGTGGAACGCTGTGTGGCACTGTCTCAAAAAGTTGCAAATGGAAATATCATTTGACCCAGCAATTCCACTACTGGGAATATACCCTAGAGAAACCATAACCGGCACACAAACAGATATATGCACACCCATGTTTATTGTGACTTTGTTCACAATAGGAAAGAGTTGGAAACAACCCCAGTACCCATCAACAAACAAATGGATAGAGAAGCTGGTGGTATATTTTTCACAATGGAATAGTATGCTGCATTGAAGAACAAAGAACTAATGAAATATACAAAATGGGTGACCCTGGAGGACATTATGTTGAGTGGAATATCTCAGTGACAAAAGGACAAATACTGCATAGTGCCCCTGTTGTAAAACAGGACTGACATTGGGGTTGTGAGAAACCTAAGTAGAGAGGGGATAAATATTGTATATACTGCATTGAAACAGATGGGGGAGAGAACTGTTTAAAAGAGATAGACAATTAGGTACTATTTTCATGATAAGATTCCAGAAAAAAAAATGCACAGTAAAGTGGACTGTGGACTTAGTGGGGCGGGGGATTGTATAACAGTGAAAGATTTTTTTTTTCTTTTCAAAGAGAAAAGTGAACTGGGGGAGGGGTGGGCAGGGAGGAAAATGTGCAACAATGAATGAATGAGAAAAAAAATTAAATGGGAAGACTGTGCTGTGAAAAATTTAAAAATAAATAAGTAAATAAATAATTGTTATTGTTATTTTTGTTGTTGTTATGTGCTGTTGAGTCACTTCTGACTCATAGCAAACCTATGTACAAAAATCCTGAACCCTGCTCTATCCTGTACAAACCTCACTGTCTCTTGACACATCTACTCCCACCACCCCAATCACTGAATCAATCCATCCCATCGGGGGTCTTCCCCTCCTGTGCTGTCCCTCCACTCTCCCAAACATGATGTCCCTCTTCAAAGACTCGTCCCCTCCTTGCAACATGCCCAAAGTATGTCAGATGAAGCTTCA
>NW_006399829.1:13424201-13440175 GCF_000299155.1 Elephantulus edwardii
AACACCAAACCAACCAAAAACAAAGGAAGATTCTCAACAAGTTGGATTGACATAGAATGTAACAATGGGTTCAAGTATATCAGAGATAAACTTGATGAGGTTAGTGCAAAACAGGGCAGGATCCAGAGCCATTCACAGAGTCCTTATGCGTCATAGTGGACTGTTGTTGCGTACCATCAAGTCAGAACTGACCCATAGTTGACCCTCCAGTGGGTTTTCAGAAGCATTTAATCAAATGGGAGAAAATTGCCATCCCTCTCCCACAGAGCAGCTGGTGGATTTGAACTCTGTGCCTTTGTGATTGCAGTGCAGCTTCTTACCACTAGACCACCAAAGCCACCAAGATTGTTGTTAAAAGAACTGACTCTAGAGGATTTTCAGAGGCTATAAATATGAAGGGTGGAGATTGCCCATATTTCTCCCGTAGCCTAGCTGGTGGATTTAAACTGCATACCTTTGAGCTGACAGTGCAATTCTACCACTAGACTAGAGAGCACTTAACAACAATACAGTCTTGTGAAAGAGGGGCATGTCCTTGACTTGCCAATTTGGGTTCATCAGTCCTTGTGACCCAGTAGGTTAGTCTCCATCACCTTGTGAGCCTTTTTTTCGGTAGCATATGAGTTCTCTGAGACATTGTAGCAAATTATGAAACCCAAAGACAAAGCCAAGGGAAAATATTGAGGGAAGAAACCATAGTTGATGTTAAAGATGATGGAGTGGGATAGAAGTTTGGGAAAGATTGCTTTTTAAGAAATTTTCTACCAGTTTATTTACAAAATTCGAATGCATTATTTTCAAGAATAAATTCTTCCAATTTCCCTCACTCCACTCCCACTCAAAATTGTACAACCCCATCAAAAGCTTTGTTTATGGGATAACTTAACTTCTGCCGCACAGGGACCAGCTTTGTATTGACCCTCTCAAAAATAGAATATTTATTAATCATTTAGTTTCTCTCATGTGTAAAGGAAGTGAGACAATGTACAACTTGTGCTCGTTTAATCATAGTACTTGTTATTATTAGGTGCTGTCGAGTTGAGCACAACTCATAGCAACCCTATGAACAAAAAGATCTGAAGCCTGTTCTATCCTGCATCATCCTCACACTTCCTGACATACAAAAGCCCACTACAGCAGACACTGTACCAAGCCACCTAATTGAGGGCTTTCCTCTCCTTTGCTGACTCTCCACTCTTCCCAACATCCTGTCATTCTCCAAAGAATAGCATCATGTCCAAAGTATGTGAGGTGAAGCCTTATCACTCTTGTCTGTAAAGAGCACTCCAGTATCACCATCTCCCAAACATATCTGTTCATTCTCTTGACCATCCATGGGATGTTCAGTGCTATTCTCCAACACCACAGCTCAAAGGCATCAATTCTTTTTCTGTTATCTTTATTCATTGTCCAGGTCTTGGATGCATAGCTAGTAACTGGAAAGACTATGGCCTGAATCAGATGTACCTTAGTCCTCAAACTGACGTCACTACTCCTCAATAATTTGGAAAGTCCCTACCTGCAATTTTTTTCCCCAGTGCAATGTGTCTCCTTATTTTCTGACTGCTGGAACCAAGAGTGTTAATTGTGGATCCAAGCAAAATGAAACTGTTGACAGTTTCTATTTCCTCTCCATCCATCATGACACTGCCTATGGTCCAGTGGTAAGAATCTTCATTTTCCTGACATTTAGATGCAATCGATACTGAAGGCTGTATTCCTTTATCTTCTGCAAACAGTGCTTCAAGCTCTCCTCAGTTTCAGCAAGCAATGTTATGTCATCTGCAGAGTGCAGGTTACTCATGTGTCTCCCTCCTATTCTGATGCCACACTCTTCCTCATAGAATCCAGCTTCTCAGATAATTTGCTCAGTATACATGATCTTGAATAAATTCCATCTGAATTTCATGATCATCTTAAGACTAGGTTTGAGGCATTGAATACCAAAGATAGAAGACCAGATGAGTTGTGGGATGATATCAAGGATATCATCCTTGAAGAAAGCAAAAGGTCATTAAAAAAAGGGAGGAGAAAGAAAAAATAAAGATGAATGTCAGAAGTCATATCTAAATGAAAACATGTGGAAGTGAAAGAGCTTAGCAGACAATTTCAAAGGGCAGCTTGAGAGGACAAAGCAAAATATTATGAAGGAATATGCAGAGAGCTGGAATTGGAGAATAAAAAGGGAAGAACTTGCTCTGCATTGCTCAAACTGAAATAATGGAAAAACAAATTTAAACCTCATGTCATAATATTGAAAGATGCTATGGGCAATATATTAGTGACTCTAAAAGCATAAAAAATTGGGAGGGAATACACAGAGTCACTGTACCAGAGAGAATTGATTGACACAGAAAAATTTCAGGAAGTACCATATGAACAGGAGCCAATGGTAATGAAGGAGGAAGTATAAGCTATATTGAAAGCACTGGGTGGGGGTGGGGGGTGGAAATAAAGCCCCAGGAATTGTTGGGATACCAATTGACTTGTTTCAATTATAGATGCAGCCTTGGATGTACTCATCAGTCTGACAGGAAATTTGGAGGACAACTGTGTCTAGCCAACACATTGGAAGAGGTCCATATTTGTTCCCATTCCCAAGAAAGGTGATCCAACTGAATGTGAAAATTATTAAACAATTTCATTGATATCACATGCAAGCAAAATACTGCGGAAGATCATTCAAAAGTGGCTGGAACAGTACATAGATAAGGAACTGCCAGAAGCTCAAGCAGGATTTAGAAGAGTCCGTGGCACCTGGGATATCACTGCTGATGTCAGCTGGATCCTGGCTGAAAGTAAGGCATGCCAAAGAATGTCTGTTTGTGCTGTATTGACTATGCAAATGCATTTGGAAGTGTGGATCATGACAAGTTGTGGCTGATTTTGAGACGAATGGGAATCCTAGAGCACTTGATTGTGCTCCTGTGGAACCTATACCTGGATCAGGAGGCTGTTCAAGAGACTGTTGTGTGAATGGAGCAGAGGAACACTGTATTGTTTGGAACTGGAAAGGGAGTGCATCAGGGTTGTATTCTCTCTCCATACCTAATCAATCACAGTACTTAGAAAACAGATAATTTTTATTTCAGATTATATAGAGTCACTAATGATGGGGAATTCCAGGATGGAATTAATCTAAATCCTAACCCATAACTAATCCAGAAAATCCAGAAGATGAGATTTTAGACCTGGAATTGACTTGATACTTTTCAGATAATGTGAAGGGGTAAATCTTATTCTTTTTCTTTTTCTTTTTCTTTTTTTCAGGTGGTATGAATTCTTGAGGATCAAAATGTAGAAGAGTACTGACTTTATGTTTGTCCCCCAAAATATGTGTTTTATATCTTACACTCTATCCTTATGATGATTATAATTCAATTTGGAAATGAGCTGTCTTATTATGTTAATGGGGTAGAATTAATAGAGGCTGTATCTTAAATCAATCTCTTTTGATATATGAAAGTCAGGGTGAAACCAAGTATCTCCTTGGAGGCTACGATTCGGAAGCTCCATCTCACATATTTTGGGCACGTGACCAGAAGAGACCGTTCCTTGGAAAATGACATCATGCTTGGAAGGGTGAAGGGATACAGCAGGAGAGGAAGACCCTGGATGAGATGGATTGATACAGTAACTGGGGCAATGGGGATTGGTGTGTAGGAATTAGTGAGACTGGCTCAGAATAGGGCAGGGTTCATTGCTGCTGTGTACATAGGGTCGTTATGGGTTGAAGGTGACCCGACGGCACATAACAGTAACATATCTATCTATTCACTTTTATCTCTATATCTATCCCCCTTTTCAATGATTGCACAGCTATTATCTCCCAATGTATGATTCATCTTCTCAACTTCTTAACACTATCTTTAAATGTCAATGAAGTAAAACTTACCAATAGTGTCTTAATTTTATTTTTATTTCAGCTTTTTGTGACTTACCAAAGAAATCTTTATCTAACCAAAGTTTACAATTTTTTTCTCTCTTTGGTTTTCTTTTAGGTTTTGCTTTAACATTTAGGTTTATATCCTCTTATAGTTAAGTTTTGCAAATGTTTCATAAAATATTTAGTATGTGATATGTAATTATGTCTTCTCTCACAATAGAGTCTCTTCCTTATTGTAAATCTAACACAGGAATGAAAAGCACATTTCATAGAACAAAAACTAGAACATCACAGGAAAGCTTGACGTTGTTTCACGTCATTGTTTGGTGCTGTTGAGTTGAATACGATCCATAGTAATCCTATGAACTATAGATTTGAACACTGTCCCATCCTATGCCATCTTCATCATCTCTGACACACTTAAGCCCATTGCTGCCATCATTGTGTCAATCCTTGTCATTGGGAGTCTTCTTCTAGGAATATGTTCAGGTGAGCAGCAGGGTTGTGTCCTCTCTCCATATCTATATAATCTATATGCTAGTCAAATCATTCAAAAAGGTGGACACAATGAAAAAGAATGCAGCATCATGATCAGAGGAAGACTCAACAACTTGCAATATGCTGATGACATAATCTTGTTTGCAGTAAGTAAGAAGGACTTGAAATATTTCTTGCAGAAAATCAAAGACTACAGTATCGCAACATCAAGAAAGCACAAATTCCCACTTTTGGACTTACAGGCAACTTCATGATAGATGGAGAAAAGATTGAAACTGTCAATGACTCCATCTTACTGGATCCACAATCAACACACTTGGTAAAAGCAGTCAGAGGATCAGGAGACGTACTGCATTGGGAAAGTCTGCAGCCAGGACATCTCTGAGTCACTGAGGAACAACAATGACAGTTTGAGGACTAAGGTGTATCTGATTCAGACCATGGTCTTTTCAATCACTTGCTATACATCTGAAAGCTGAACAAAGAATGAGGATGACAGAAGAAGAATTGATGTCTTTGAGTGGTGGTGTTGAAGAAGAGCATTGAACATCCCATGGGCATTAACTTTAGGTAGGATTTCTCTCTCTGTTGGTTCTTGAAGAAAACGATTGCTCCTTTCCAAAGAACATATATGTCTCTGAGAAAGTGCAACCAGAGTGCTTCTTAGAGGCAAAGAGGACAAAGCTTATTTTCACATATGCTGGGCATGTTTTTTGGGTTGGTTTGTTTGTGCATTTTTGTTTCTTTTCTTTTTAGGAGAGGCATGATGTCCTTGGGGCAGGACATCATGCTTGGAAATGTGGAGGAATGACGAAGGAGAAAAAGACCCTTAACCAGATGATTTGACAGTGTCTGCTGTGATGGGCTTGAGCATGTCAGAGGTGATGAGAATGGCACAGGATAAGACAAGGTTCAGGTCTGTTTTTCTCAGGGTTACTAAGAGTCATATGCCACTTGGTACCTGACAACAACTATATAAAAAGATATATATGTGTTTCTGTCATTTGAAAAAATAATACTTTAGTAAACTTGGAAATTTCAGATCACCATAGTTTCTATTAAAAAAAAACAAATTAATGTTATTAAGGTAAATCCAACTCATAGCAACCTTATTGTTGTTGTTTGGGAGCAACCCTTTCTGACAGAGTAAAATTGCCCTATAGAGGTTCCAAGGCTGTAAATCGTTTATGGAGGCAGAATGCCACAGCTTTCTCTCAAGAATAGCTGGTAGGCTCAAATTTTCAACCTTTCAGGATAACAGCCACGCATGTCAGTGCGATCATGATTCCTCATAGATGCATTATTAGAACAAAGTCCTCCTGTGGGCTAACAGTTAAAGATCCCTCCCTGGATAACTTGATTAATTTTCTGGGATGCTGAGAAAATGACAACCCATTTCATTATCTGTGGAATGGGTGTAATCGTACCAACATGAAGCTACTTTACAGGCTTGTATGGACTGATTTCAAAATCTTGCAGAGTGGCCATAAGGATCCCAAATTTAATTGTTATTATTGCTAATTAGGCTAATTCTCAATTAGAACTGCTGCCAGAAAGACTGCAGATGATGTCAGTAATGAGGGTCTCATTGATTTGCATGTGTTGTAAGTGTAGGAATCGTAATTATTGCTTTGGCAGCTGTAATGTCTAATTCCATAGGTGTTTATTCCGTTAGTGATTCATTCTTTTCAAAGTATTCTTCTGACAGTGATGAGTCTATATTATAGACTAAGACCCTCCTGTGATGAAATAAGTATTTTGTGGGGTTTGAGGTTCCTTTCCCACGGGAGACAACCTCATCCAGTCATGCCCTCAGCCATGGTATATGGCAGAGCAGTTGGAAATCAGAATGGGGGGGGGAATTATTCTGGTTCAAATGCTAGATATTTTTCACCCTTGGGCAGGTGCCTTCTCATAAATATTTTCTTGAAATGAAAGTTGCCATGGGAAGTGGGTGGGTGGCCTGGATATCAAACAAAGGACCTGCGTCAGGGCTCTTCCTTGTGTCGACTGGCGCAGGGCAATGGCAATAAATACTCAAGTCCTAAGGAGTGATGTGGCTTTGAGCCTGCACTCAGCAAAAAGATAAAGAGAACTGCCTTCAGACACTATTGTTAAACACTTAACATCTTGTGTTTGTGACCTACTTTCGACTTTTACTTGCTCTCTGCTGCAGCCCTGTGGGTTGGCACTGGATGCTCATAGCCAGCCCACAGCGAGCAACGTCCTCTTGAAAATGGACATTTGGCTTCCCTCTAAGTTGGGACATCTCAGCTGGTTTCTCCTAATTATTTTCCTCATTGACAAGCTTTATCTATGGTTTTGTAGTAAGAGCTGAATTAGAAGTACCCTTGGGAATTTTGAAGCCAAAATACTCACCTAGTTGTAGATAAGAGAGCTCTGGTGGTCTCATGGTAAGGAGCTGTGCTGACAATTCAAAGGCAAGCAGTTTGAATCCACCAGCTACTACCGCATAGGAGGAAAGGTAAGCAATCTCCTGCTATGAGAGTTAGAGATTCCGAAAACCCACTGGAGTTGTAGGTTGGTTCCTATTCAACAGTACATAACAAGTTGTAAAAGGGATGCTAATATCTTAAATGATTGATTTTTAGAAGTCACAGGCCCTAATTTGAAGAAGAATTAAGATGTTTTTTACATTAACTTTTTATTATCTTGTTGCTATTTAGTCATCTTGTAGTAGATTATGGTTCATCAAGACTCCATGAGGAGAGCTGTTGTTGTTAGGAGCTGTCAAATCGAGTATGACTCATTTGGCCCTGTGAACAACAGATCTGAACCCTATCCTGTGCCATCTTCACAATCTCTGACACATTCAGGCCCAGTGCTGCAGTCACCACGTTTATCCTCCCAGTTGGGTGTCTTCCTCTCTTTCACCGGCCCTTTCCAATGTTCGATCTTTCCAAGCATGATTGTCTGTCTTCAAGTAATAGTCTCTTCTAGCAACATGCCCAAAGATTTTGTGAGCTAAAACTTCACCATCCCTGCCTCCAAAGAGTGCTCTGGTTGCTTCTTTCCCAAATTCTATCTGTTCTTTTGGCAGTCTGTGAATACTCAGAATTCTTCTCCAACATTACAATTTAAAGGCATCAATTGTTCACTTCTCAGCAGCACAGCAAGTGATTGAAAAACCATGACCTGAATAATGTGTGTCTTAGTCCTTAAACTAACATCGTTGTTCCTCAATAATTTGGAGAGGTCCTTAACTACAGACTTTACCAGTACAATAAGTCTCCTCATCTTTTGAGCATTGGTACTAAAGGTGTTGATTGTGGATCCAAATAAGGTGAAGTCATTGACTGTTTCAGTCTTCTCTCCATCTATAATGATGTTGCCTATCAATCAGTCCAGTGATGAGGTTTTTGGTGTGGATTTGTTCGTTGTACAATGAGATATAATTCCTGTTGAAAACCAATCTTTGATCTTCTGCAGCAAGCACTTCAGGTAATGAAGTGTTTATGTGAGGGTAAACTACAACTGAAGTAGATCATTAAGGCTGTTTTTCAAGGTAATATGGGCAGCTTCAAGCAGCTAACCTGGTAGACAAAAGCTTAACTGCTTATACAAGCCAGTGATGCAATTTTTTGGTGTATTGTTATTAGATACTATTGAGTCATTTCCAACTCACAACAATATGTCTGACTGAGCAAGCCATTGCCCAGTCAAGCATCTTCATGACAAACATTGACATATTTCAATCCATTGCTGTAGTTAATGTGCCACCCACCCCATCTCACTTCAGATCTTCTTTTTCACTAATACTGCTCCTTCATCAAGGACTCTGGAATTGCTCAAAAGCACATAACAACAACTTTATCATGTACCATGTCATTATCTAGAAAGTATTCTCCCATTATAATATGTCTAAAGGATATGAGACAGGAATTCAAGCAGGATTTAGAAGAGGCTGTGACAGCAGGTATATCATTGCTGAGGTCAGATGGATCCTGGCTCAAAGTAGAGAATACCAGAAGAATGTCTATCTGTGCTTTCTTGGCTAAGAGTGCTTGACTGTGTGGATCATAACAAGTTGTGGCTGATATCGAGAAGAATGAGAATTCCAGAGCACTTAATTATTCTCATACAAAACCTATACTTGGACCAGGAAGGAGGCTGTTACATGAACAGAACACGGAAACACTGCATGGTGTAAAATTAAGAGGAGAGTGCATGAAGTTTGTATTCTTTCTTGATACCTATTCAATCTGTATGTTGAGCAAATTATTAGAGAAGTTGGACTCTATAAAGAGAAATGTGGTACCAGAATCAGTGGGAGACTTATCCATAACCTGCATTATGTGGATGACTCAACCTTGCTTGCTCAAAGTGAGGGAGATATGAAGCATTTGAAGATCAAGGAATGCAGCCTTCAGTATAGATTGCATCTTAATGCCAAGAAAACAAAGACTCTTACCGCTGGACAAATAGGCAACATCATAGTGGATAGACAAGAGACTGAAACTGTCAAAAGCATCATCTTACTTGGACCCACCGTTAACACTCTTGATACCAGCAATCAGTAAATCATGAGATGTATTGGAATGGGAAAGTCTGCAGTTAGGGACCTCTTCAAATTCTTGATGAGTAATGATGTAAGTTTGAGGACTTCGGTGCATCTGATTCAGGCCATATGTTTTCCAGTCACTTGCTATGCATCTGAGAGCTGGACAATGGATAAGGATGATAAAAGAAGAACTGATGCCTTTGAGCTGTGATGTTGGAGAAGAGCACTGAACATCCCATAAATGGCTAAAAGAACAAAAAAGTTTGTCTTGGAGAGGGTGCAGCTGGAGTACTCTTTGGAGGCAAGGTTGATGAGGCTTTACCTCACATAATTTGGACATACTGTTATTATTGTGTTATGGGGAGGGAATACAACCCTGGTGCACTCCCTTGCCGATTCCAAACCATGCAGTATTCTCCTGCTCCATTCACACAACAGTGTCTTGTTCCAGGTATAGGTTCCACATGGACACAATCAAGTGCTCTGGGATTCCCATTCTCAATGCCAACCACACTTGTCATGATCCACACAGTCAAATGCCTTTGCATAGTCAATAAAGCACAAATAGACATTTTTCTGGCATTCCTCAAAATTATCAAGTCCTCAAAATTACATCATTACTCATCAAGAATTTGAAGAGGTCCTTAACTGCACACTTTCCCATTCCAATACATCTCATGATTTCCTGATTGCTGGTATCAAGAGTGTTAACGGTGGGTCCAAGTAAGATGATGCTTTTGACAGTTTCAGTCTCTTGTCTATCCACTATGATATTGCCTATTTGTCCAGCGGTAAGAGTCTTTGTTTTCTTGGCATTAAGATGCAATCTATACTGAAGGCTGCATTCCTTGATCTTCAAATGCTTCATATCTCCCTCACTTTGAGCAAGCAAGGTTGAGTCATCCACATAACGCAGGTTATGGATAAGTCTCCCACTGATTCTGGTACCACATTTCTCTTTATAGAGTCCAACTTCTCTAATAATTTGCTCAACATACAGATTGAATAGGTATCAAGAAAGAATACAACCTTGATGCACTCTCTTCTTAATTTTACACCATGCAGTGTTTCCGTGTTCTGTTCATGTAACAGCCTCCTTCCTGGTCCAAGTATAGGTTTTGTATGAGAATAATTAAGTGCTCTGGAATTCTCATTCTTCTCGATGTCAGCCACAACTTGTTATGATCCACACAGTCAAGCACTCTTAGCCAAGAAAGCACAGATAGACATTCTTCTGGTATTCTCTACTTTGAGCCAGGATCCATCTGACCTCAGCAATGATGACCTGCTGTCACAGCCTCTTCTAAATCCTCCTTGAATTTCTGACAGTTTGCTATCTATATCATTTTCTAGCCATTTTTGAATCATCTTCAGCTATATTTTGCTTGCATATAATATTAATGATATTGTTCAACAGTCATAATGAATATCATAGATTTCAGAAGAGACTGAAAATTGCACTAGAGTGTTGAAAAGCCAGACCAAAGGGAAAACATTCTGAGGTAAAAGAGCAGAATAGATGGTTTGAAAGGACAGCTAGAGAAGACACAGCAAAGCATCATGATGGACTATGCAGAGAGCAGGAATTGGAAAATAAAAAGGGAATAATTCACTCTGTATTTCTCAAGTTGAGAGAACTGAAAAACAAATTTAATCCTTGAGTCACAATATTGAAAGATGGTATGGGAAATATACTGAGTGACCCAGAAAGCATCTAAAGAAGGTGGAGGGAATACACACAGTCACTGTTCCAAAAAAGAACTGACAATGAAATATTTCAGGAAGTACCATATGAGTAGGAGCCAATAGTAATGAAGGAGGAAGTAGAAACTACACTGAAGGCATTAGCAAAAAATAAGACCTCAGTAATTGATGAGATAACAATTGACTTGTTTCAATTATCAGATGCAGTCCTGGTTGTGCTCATCAGTCTATGCCAGGAAATTTGGAGGACAGCTGTCTGGTCAATGGATTGAAAGAGGTCCATATATGTTCCCATCCCCCAGAAAGGTGATTCAATAGAATGTGTAAATTATCAAATAGTATTAATATCACATGGAAGCAAAATACTTTTGAAGATTATTTTAAAATGGCTTGAACAGTACATTAACAGGATACTACCAGGGTCAATCTGGATTTAGAAGAGGCTGTGGCATTATTCACCATACCAAGAACATAGAAACAGCCCAGATGTCCAACCACAAATGAGTGGGTTGAGAAGTTGTAGTACATTCATACAATGGAATACTACACAGACACAGGAACAGTCATTTGTAAATTACTACCTAATTTGGGAGGGTATGGAGAGCATTATGTTGAGTGAACTAACTCAGTCCCACAAGGATAAATACTGTATAAAACTATTATTGTAGAATGAGTATGAGGATCCAAGGGGGTGGGGTGGGGAGACAGGAAATAGAAGTGTGAAGATGGGAGGAGTAGGGTGTTAATCATAGGGTTGAACAATTAGATGGGTGGGTGGGGTAAAGGAAATGGGAAGGATCTTTTGTTAAAAACAATGTATTCAAACTTTGTAAATAAATCAGACTAATTTTTTTTTTAAAGAGGAGGCTGTGGCACAACAGATAGATACCATTACTGATACCAGATGGGTCCTGGCTGAAAGCAAAGAATATAAAAAGGATGTTTATTTGTGCTTTATAGACAATGCAAAGCATTTGGCTATGTGGATCTTAATAAACTATAGCTAACACTGAGGAGAATGGGAGTCCTAGAACACTTAATTATGCTCATATGAAACCTGTATCTAGACCAAGAAGTTATTGTCCAAATAGAAGAGGGAGCACTGCATATTTTAAAGTCATGAAAGGAGTATGTTAGGGTTGTATTCTTCCTCCATCCATATTCTCTCAGTATGTTGAGCAAATCAATCGAGAAGCTGGACTCTTTGAAGAAGAATATTGCATCAGAATTGGAGGAAGACTCCTTGATAACCTGCAGTACGGATATTTTAAAAGGGAAGGAGTGTCTCAGGGTTGTATCTTTTCTCCATACCTATTCAGTCTGTATGAAGAACAAGTCATTTGAGAAGCTAGACTCTGTGAAGATTGTGGGATCAGGACAGGAGGAAGACTCATCAACAACCTGTGTTAGGGGGTGGGAGTGGAGGAATGAGAGTGAGTAGGGGCAAAACCACAGGGTTACACAGTTTGATGGATGAAGGGAGGGAGTGAAGGAAATGGGAAGAATCCAGCAGGGACATGAAAAGACCAGGTAATTATAGGCAAGGTCCAATGGTGATTCATTTTATAAAGCATAATGCATGGAAATGATTGTATGAAACACAATATGAATGAAGAATAGTGTGCAATACAATGTATATAAACTTTGTAAGCAAACCAATATAAAAGGAGGGGGGAACTAACTTGCATTATGCAGATGACACAACTTTGCTTGTAAAAGTGAGGAGGACTTGAAATGCTTTTTGCAGAAGATAGATTGCATCTCAACATCAAGGAAACAAAGGTCCTCACCACTGGGCTAATAGGCAACACCATGATAGATGGTGAAAGGATTGAAATTGTCAATAATTTCATCTTACTTGGACCCACAATCTACCCCCTTGGTAGCAGCAGTTAGGAGATCAGGAGATGTATTTGCATTGGGGAAGTCCTCTCTCAGGGGTCCCTCCAAATTACTGAAGAACAGTGATGTCAGTTTGAGGACTAAGGTGCATCTGATTCAGACGAAAGGCTTTTCCATCACTTGTTATCCATTGAAGAGCTGAACAATGACTAAAGATGACAGAAAAAGAACTGATGCCTTTGAACTATGGTGTTGGAGAGAAGCACATGCATATCCCATGGACTGCCAAAAAACAAACAGGTACATCTTGGAAAAGCCAGGATGGCAAAGCTTTATCCCACAAACTTTGGGCATGTTACTAGGAGAGGCAATTCCTTGGAAATGGATATTGTGTTTGGAAAGTTGTTGTTATTATTGTTAGGTGCCATAGAGTTGAGTACGACTTAGAGTGACACTATGAACAACAGCTCCAAATACTGTACTATCCTATGCTAGTCTCATCTTTGACACACCTGAGCCCATGTGTTAATCCACCTGCATCTTTCCAAGCATGATGTCCCTCTCCAAGGAATAATCTCCAAAATAATATTTTGATTCTTGTGAACTTGTGTTGATTTCCATGAAAAAGTAAATCTTGGAAAGGTGGAAGGTCAGCTGTGGTGGCCTAGTGGTAAGAAGATGTGTTGCAATCCCAAAGGCATGCAGTTTGAATCCTCCAGCTGCTCCGCAGAAGAAAGATGGACAGTCACCTTACGTGCCAGTAAGTGACTCTGTAAACTTGCTGGAGGGTCACCTATGGGTCGGTTCCAACGCAATGGAACACTGCAACAACTTTCACATGCATAGAAATAAATTGAAAATGCAATGGCTTAGATTAGGCCCACTGTAGCTTTTAGATGGATCAATGGAGGGGTGGGTAAAGGAAATGGGAAAGGGTCAGTGTGAGAAAAAAAAATGTATACAAACTTTGTAAGTAAAGAAGTATAAAATAAAAATTTTATTTAAAAAAATAGTGATCTAAAAAAAAAAGAAAAATAATATCCTCGTTCTTCAGTACTGTGAAGAAGAGGTCCTGATATTAAACCATGTATTATTCCTTGTTCTGTTCGGACAACACCTTCTTGACCTGTGGTAGCCCCATTCTAAGGAAACTCTGAGTCTTTTTTACATAATTGAAATAGATTACTCAGATCTTTTGTTTATATTTTCTTATTTAGACCTAGAATTAGCCTTCATTTTTTTTAAAGAAAGAAATAAATTAGTTTTGTAATATATGAACTTTATGAGTAAACCAGTTTAACATAGAAACAATTATTTTAAAAAAAGAAAACACATATAATCTGAATATAATGCTGTGGGTACTCCGTTACTGAGTCATAACTTCTAGACCTTATCCAAGATGGGCATTGGAAGAGAAAATAAATTCATAGCTCATATTTTCAAATTCAAATGAAAGTCTAAGGATTTACTTGACTCCATTAACATATCACATATTTCTTTCTGCCTGGGAGGGATGTCTTGTATCTCAATGGCAATACTGTTAGTTGCTGTCAAGTTCACACCAACTCATTCATGTATGGTAGAACAAAACCTTTCTAGGTCCTGCAACATCTTCACAAGCACTGGCATGGCTGAATCCACTGTTGTGGCTTCTGTGAGTTTTGAGTGTCTTGCAATCTAAAAGAGGAACTCTAGTGGCCTAGTAAGGAGCTCCACTGCTAACCCAAAGGGGATCCCTCTCCACCAGTTAGAATCGGCCAGCAGCTCCTCAGGCAGAAGACAAACCCATGCTATTATCAGCCTCAGAAACCCACTGGAGGAGGGTCCACTATGAGAAGATTCAGACTTGATGGCCATCGGTTGAGTACAATCTAGACATTCATCTCCCAACGTTACAACAAATAATTTTCTTTTGTGATCTATGGGTTTTTCACTGGATACTTTTTGGAAGCATACTGCCAGCTCTTTCTTCCCAGCCTTATTAATCTGGAAGATATGCTAACATCTGTCTACCAGAGTTAACCCTGTTGGTATTTGAAACACCAGTTGCCTAGCTTTCAGCTCATAATAGTCTTTCAGTTATCACAACATAACCAACTGACAGAGGACGGTGGGGAATGGTACAATGGCTCTTTTCTCTTTTTAAATTTTATTTTATTATTTTTTTGTGTGTACCGTCAAATTGGATCTGAGTGGTACAGGAGGAAATTGTTCCTCCTTCTCCAGCAGAGCATCTGGTGGATTTGAACCATGAACCTCTACGATTGCAGTGCAACTTCCTGCCACTAGACCACCAGAGCTCCTCAATGGCTCTTTTCTTATAGTCTTTTTCTTTTACTATGGGGACGTTTCCGTTTTTGGTAACCAAAACTCCAGGTCTCATTTCTGAAGCAAGCACTGATAAAAGAATGATTTAGAAAGAAAGAGTTTTTTTATTAAACACAGCGCAGTTCCAAGGGAGGCTCTGGCTAAAGGTCCAAAGGTTTTGAATGGTTTTCCTCAGAGTCACTGGCACCACCTTCTTTTTTTATCATTATCTAAGTTGCTTTTACCGGAGAAACTATGGAGTTCTCAGTCCTAGGCCCTCCTCTAACTTAGACTTGCTGTCCGCACCCAAGTTTTGCTGATTTGGGTTAATAAAAATGATAATGTGGCATGTGCATAGGGAAGAGAATCCTGCAAGAACAAAAAAATCTGGATGAAGTTGAGGGGTCAAACAGTGCAAAATGTGGTGCGCAAATGTGTTTCCTTCCAACGCTAGTGCCACGAAAACAGGAGGATGTTTTCTCTAAACTCATCTCTCAGAAACGAATTGTGCTTTCATCGTGACTTCCTTCACAGAATATAGCAAACCAATCAAGTCTTGAGAAAGTCTGGGAGGAAATGTCTCTGTTTCGTGCTGAGTTTCTGTTATATTTATAGGCGTAAAGCCCCTAAAGGCAAGGACGTGCTCACTATTCCCTGTGAGAAGGTACTCTGGTAATAGTCCGCATTTCC
Organism: Elephantulus edwardii; assembly: GCF_000299155.1. NCBI lineage: Eukaryota > Metazoa > Chordata > Mammalia > Macroscelidea > Macroscelididae > Elephantulus > Elephantulus edwardii. The sequence continues at coordinate 13,439,651 of NW_006399829.1, forward strand.
CTCTCTTTGTGTAAATAATTTACTTAGCAAGTAAATTCTGTCTGATGAATGACACTTACTACACACATTTAGATTAATATTTGCTCGTTTCTATTAAAAAATTAAATTATGAAGTATTTAAGACATCATTTTAAAAAGTAGGAAGTAATATAGTAGATACCATGTACACATGACCATACTTTAACCTGAATTCTGTACACAAGGCATGTGTTTTAACATTGTTGTTGTTACGTGCCATTAAACTTCAAATATTAGAATTATATATCTTTCTGTTTAATTTCTGTATTACAGTTTATATACACACGTATACAATGTACAGATAGTGCTAGGGGCTTAGTGATAAGAAGTTTCACTGCCAACCCAAAGGCACATGGTTCAAATCTACTAAACCTTGGTGGGAGAAAGATAGGCAATTTCTTCCAATCTCTGAAAACTCACTGGCAGGTCAGCCATAAATCAGTGATGACTTGACAGCACATAGCAACAACAACATACACTCTGTGTGTGTGTGTATGTGTGTGTGTG
>NW_006399829.1:13440284-13451730 GCF_000299155.1 Elephantulus edwardii
AAATGTATATAAATGTATATATACTATCTTCTCTGGAGAGAGTGAAACCAAGTTGCTCCTTGGAGGCAAGGATTTTGAAGCCCCATCTCATATATTTTTGGCCCTGTTGCCAGGAGGGATCAGTCCTTGGAGAAGGACATTATTCTTGGAAGGGTGGAGGGACAGTGCAGGAGAGGCAGATTCCAGATGAGATGGATTGACACAGTAACTGGGGTAACAGTGGTTGTTGTGTCAAAGGCAATGAGATTGGTTCAGGATAGGGCAGGGTTCAGAGCTATTGTGCATAGGATTGCTATGAGTCACAGTTGACTCGTTGGCACATAACAACAAACAATGTATTGTGTTGTTGCTAGTTGTCATTGAGCCAAGTACAACTCATAGTAACCCTCTGAGCAACAGATCTGAACCTTTCCTAGTCTATGCATCCTCATAATCTCTGACACACTTGAACCCATTGCTGCAGTCACTGTGTCAGTCCATCCAGTTGAGGGTCTTCACCCCATTCCCTTCTTTCCATGGCAAGTGATGGAAAAGACCATGGCCTGAATCGTGTGCACCTAACCTCAGTCTTCAAACGAACATTACTCCTCTATGTTTTGGAGAGGTCCCTGATAGCGGCCTTTCTCAGTGTAGAACATCTCCTGATCTTCTGCCTGCTCATTTCAAATGTGTTGAGTATGCATCCAAATAAGATTAAATCATTGACAATTTCAATCTTTTCTCCATCTGCCATGATGTTGCTTATTGGTTTACTGGTAAGGATTTTTGTATGTTGAGAAACAATCTATATTGAAGTCTTTGATCTTCTGAAGCAAGTGTTTGTGTATATATGTGTCGTTGTTGATTGCCTTTGAGTTGAGCACGACTCATAGTGACCTTATAAACAAAAGGTCTGAAGCCTTTCTATAACTATCGACATTTATCTAAGTTCATAGAGTTTCCAGAGGCATGTTGTTTAGGAAGTGCATGCCACTCCAGTTTCCAAAGAGAGTTAGTGGATACAAGCAGTGAATGTGCTCAGTTGCTGGTTTTGTGTTTGAGTGTCTTTGAGTGCTCTTGAAGAAATCCCTGTGTGTCCACTTCTGAATGATCACAGACATGGAAATCCTGTGGCACATAGTCCTACACTAATGCACATGGAGTTGCCATGTGATGCCATCTATACAATGGCTTATACAGAAAACAAAAACACCTTGTTGAATGTTTTGGTTTAATTATACAAATTTACAAATATGTGTGTGTATATATATGTCTCTACAGATTTTAATAAAGTTGAGTAGAAATGCTTTAAAGTGTGGTTAATTAACTCCTGATAATTATCTCATATCCTTTATTTCTGAGGGGGAACTCCTGCGGCCTAGTGGTAAAGGAGCTGTGCTCCCAATGAAAAGATACATGCTTCCAATCCACCAGCTGCTCTGTGGGAGAAAGATGGACAATCACCTCTTGTGCAATTTATTACCTCTGAAAACCCACTGGAAAGCCAGCTACAAGTTGGTTGTAACTTGTTGCGGGAACAACATATTTCTAATGTGCCTGCCCTTTTCCCTTTATTTCATGAGTTGCAATAGAGGATACATTAGACCCAATTTCTTTAATTGTCCCCAAACATGTAGTTGGTTTGGGAACAATGTAGGATAGTCCCCAACACACAACACAGAGAGAGGGTCCTGTATCTGGTTGTAATTTGGAAGTGATCCCATTAACTTTAACATACTCCTTGCTACTGGGTCATGCAAAACTTCCAGAAAGCCAAATGTTATCTCAACATAAGAACTTAGTGGATAGTGTTCAAAAGTTGTGAGTGGGTTATGATTCTGACAAATTAGTTTCTAATTCTTTGGCTCCAAGCTCTGCCCATATTGCATGCAGAGGAGGCCCTTACCAGGACACTTGGAGAGTTTTGTAGCTGAAACTGATTTAATTTAAAACAAATGGATCCATGTGATTATCTCAACCACAAATACGTAACACAATGTGTAATATATTTAAAAGGCAAGAGGAAATTTAGTAATGGAATTTCAAAACTGCTTGAAAGAAAGGGACTTTGGAGGGAGAGAAAGGCAGAAGTGGCTTGGTGACGCCAGTTTGATTATTTTCAAATACCACAGCTGGACTTGAATCTGTACAATAGAAGCAATGCATTGAGTTAGAAATGGCATCAGCCGGAATCTAAAGGCTGCCTTACCATGTGGAAGAATAAATGACAAGACCTTGAATACTCAAAGAACTGTAAAACTCATTTACTCTGCACATACTTATTTTCTATAGGAAGATGTCCTAATTTCCATACTCTAGAAATATGTAGATGGAAATATCTTTGTTGTGATCACATAATTAATTTAATTTCTATTTCTGGCTATTCCAGCAGTGATATATATGTTGTAGACCTGATCCTCTGATAGTAATAACAATAATAGATAACACTTATCGAACTTTTACTATATTCCAAGTAGGACTTTATGTCTTAAGCATTACCTCATTTTAACAACCCTGTGAGATCAATGCCATTATCACTTTGTGCTTGATGATGAGGAAACCAGATGAGAGAAGTTAGGTCGATTGTCTACCCAACAGGTACCAGTTCACAATCTTAACCATTTTATGACATTGTCCTTCAGAGAAGACTGAACATCTTGTGACAAATATCTCCTGTAATAGCAGAGCTCTTAAAATTCAGCCGACTTTGAGGGAATACACAAAATTGAATCTCTCAGTCATAACAATGAATTATTCTAAATAAGGTGTGACAACAGGTTTTTAAAGCACACATTTTAAAGTGCAAGCTTTAATATGTTTGTTATCTTGGAGTTCAACTCAAAACTCAATTAATTGCTCTTAAGTCCAAACCAACTAATAACTGATCCTCCAGTGAGTTTTCAGAGGCAGTAAATGGCCTAGAAGGAGATCGTACATCTTCCTTCATCAGAGCAGATGGTGGATTTGAACCGCCTGTTTTTGGGTTAACAGTGCAACTTCTTACCCACTAGGCCACCAGAGCTCCCTATCCTGAAATTTTGTGTAAAATATATTTGAGATATTGAGAAAAGGTCAGCAAGGTCTTCACGCAGAAAAGGCATGTTTATGAGGTGTATTAGATGAGTTGCAGTTTACCATGCCTCTGGGAAAGAACATTTAAAATATTGAGTGACTATAACTTTCAAAAAGAAGCTTTAATGGCCTAGTGGGTAAGAGGTTGCACTGCCGACACAGAAGACAGGCAATTCAAATGCACAAGCTACTGGGATGGAGAAAATGGGCGATCTCCTCCTGTATGAGAGTCCACGGAAGAGTCAGCTATAAGTTGGTTCTGACATAATGGTACAAACCAACAATAACAACATAACTTGCAAAAATGTAAACTGACATTTAAATAATGATACTAAGGAGTGTCATTTTTCCTTGAAGCACTACTGAGGACACACTAGATCTATCTCCTTTTTAATTTGGGCTGTGCCTCTTAGGATCTTTATGTCATGAATAAGTTAAATCTCTCAAGGTCAATGTCCTGACCTATGAGGTGGTAGTGGTTGTTTTGTACTATCAAGTCAGAACTGACTCATAGCTGACCCTCCAGTGGGTTGTCAGAGACAGTAAATCACACAGGAGGAGACTGCTTTTTTTTCTACCTTGGAGCGGCGGTTGGATTCGAACCACATGCCTTTGGTTTGGCAGTGCAACTCCTTATCCACTAAGCCTCCAGAGCTCTCTATCTATAGGGTAGATATATCAATACCTGCCTCTTAGAATTACTATGGAAATCAATAGCATAAGAACTCAGATAAATGATGCATGCAAAGTACTTAGCAAATGCTGGCTGTTTTTATTATGGTCTATAATTAGACTTTGTGAACTAGGACATCATTTGACCATCATCCTAGAGATGTTGGCTCTATTTTACGAGAATGTCCCTGACCGTATGGCTGAGGGGCAGATACAGGTCTTGCTCTGCTAGGAGATACATGACTTCCACAAGCATGTGGGCTCTCAACTGGCCAGAGCGTGGTGCTGAATTTTCCCAAAAGTCCCTGGTTTATGCTTGTCATCTTGCATGTGTGTGTGTGCATTTCTAGAACAAACTTGTCATCACAGAAGAGGTCCCAGATGGCTTTCCCAGGGACTTTTGATCTTGGCAGTCTTTGATTTGAATGTTCCCCAGAGATTGAAAAAGAAATTTCCTGTTGCATCTTTAACCATGGCTGTGCAAAAAAAATGAAGTAAATGATTTGCCCAAGAAACCCATCCTGTTTGCCTACGGATGGACTCAGGTTAAGAAGGGCAACCTTAAAAAAAAAAAAAAAAAGAAGGGCAACCTTATATATGATGTTGTTGACTGAATCAGGGCCCCTTGGCCCTGGGAGATTTGTAGACTCCTCTTAAGGGCCCTGGACGAGGCTAACCAGGTATAGTCAAGCTGTGGTCAGCTGTACTAACTATCACTAATTGCAGGATCTTGCCTGGGAAATGGCTGCTTGATTTTGTCCTTGCTACAGTCAACTGTCTTGATCCTCACGTAGTTTTATTAGCTTCACCCACAGGCTTTAATGGATTTGTGATGGTAGTCTAGGCGCAGCAAATACAGAGCTTCTGGAACACAAGCAGTCAACCACAGTAAAACAAGGCTTAGTACAACAGGCCTCCTGGGCAGGCTTCCTGCAGAGACTAGAAGCCAAAAGAAAGATGATCAGCTCTGCACCGTGGGCCCTTGGCCATGGGAGAGGAAGTGGGACTGAGCCTGAAGACCTGAAGTACAACCCAGAACCTGTGCTTGGCAGTCAGAGAACCTGAGGTCAAAGCGGCAGATGCTACACCACACGATGTGACACAGCACCCTCCTCACCTCATTTAGGACCTGAAATCCTTGCGTTAGTTCATCTTGTCTCAGTATTTTGAAATCACTCTGCAAAAGTCACATTGTTTATAATGTTCAAAGAGTTAAGTCCAGATTCACACTGGGAAGAAAATGCCTTTGAATTGAGCCAAAGCCTCTTCCCTTCGTGGCTGTGTTTGGACATAACCCTAGTGCCATCTAAGGCACTAATAGCAAAGGACTTGGGGTCCTTCCTGCTCCTGCATCTTTTGTTGTAGGTCTGATTTTTTAAAAAATGAGAATCCATGAACCGCATCATCACAGCCACGTTGCTGTCTGAGGAGGGGTGGGGGTGGGGAGCGTGCAGCATTCCAAATGCTCGCCTTTGTGGACTTTATGTGGATGGGGCCCTGGGGACTGGTGAGAGGGACTGAAAACAATCCTGGCACGGAATCGCTCTGTGGCTGAGGTGAAATGTAGATCTAGTTTTAGGGAGGTGGAAGGGAACTAGAGAAAGGCCAGAGGAAGAGTAGGGGACGCCCTGAGTGTGGCTGGGGAGAGACTGACCTTTGACCTCCCCAATATTCAGCCCTTAGCAGCTCCTCTCTGCCGAGCACTTCCACTTCCATCTTGGCAGCACAAACACCCCCCAAGCCCTTGGAAATTCCTCGAAGTGTAAAGACAAAGTCAGCTCTGGGATGTTGGCAGGATTCAGCATGTTACTAAAAATGGGCCTTTGTGGATGGAGACTTAACAGTTTTAAGTGAAAAAGAAGAGAATAATACAATTTATGTAATTATCAATGACTCGCGTTCTGAAAGAGTTCATTACCAAAGATTGAAATAGGGTCACAAGAAGGCAGCTTCCCAGTGAGAGAGAAGCTATCTCTCCGTAGCCCCTACTCCTCCCTCCCATCTCAGCCAAGAGTGCCACTGGGGACCTGGCCAGGAAACGATTTGTGGGGTTTGGATTTACAAACTCCGTAACAAGTTGTCTTTATGCCACAACCCACCTTCACAGCCACTCTTGGCTCCCTGTCTCCTTGCTAACTTTGGGTTCTGTGCCAAACACTAAATAAAGAGATGGGGACAGGGAACAGCATTCCTGACCTGCAGAAACCTAAGACTGAGGTCTGTGCTCCTGGGCCATGGGTCTGCTCCTGCCCCCTGGCTGATACCTCTCTGGATCAGCCCACGAGGGGGGCTTACGTCTGCTTTGAGCTGAGGGGCGCAGAGCAGGGAGTGGTTTTTGGTGACAGGATCCCTTATTCATGGCCATTCTGCCTTCAGCCAAAACTGTATTTCCTGGTACCTCTCTCGGGGTTGCAAAGGAGGAGCAGTTGGATCATTTGATTAGCTTTTTCCCAGAACAGGGAGCCTCCCATCTCTGTTTACTTTCCAGTTTGTGAAGGAGGACACAGAAGAGTGGGGCGCCTTCTGGGGAGGCTTCTGAAATAGAAATGTCTCCAGAATGGGCCCTGATTTTGCTGAAGGTGTCTATTCTTCTACATCTGACGGACACCTGCTGGCCTCTAGTACCGTGCCTTGGTATCGAGAGCTGCTGTAACAGAGATGCCACAAATGAATGGCCTTAACAAAGTATTCACTTACAACTTAGGACGCTTTTGTTATGTGCTGTCAAGTTGACTCATAGCAACCTGATGTGCATAACACCTCTGAATCCTGCTCTGCCATGAGCCAATCATTCTCTTTGACACATCTATCTTATTACCTCAGTTACGGTGTCAATCCATCTCATCCAATATCTTGCTCTACTGTCCTGTCACTCCACTCTTCCAAGCATAATATCCTTCTTTAAGGACTGGTCCCTCCTGGCAACATGCCCAAAGTATGTGAGCCAGAAATCTTTGTGTGACAGAGACAGGCCTCAAAATCCTTGCCTCCAAGGAGCAGCTTGGTTTCACCCTCTCCAAGACAGACCCGTTTGTTCCCTTGGTAGTCTATGGTATGTTCAATACTCTTCTCCAGCACCACAAATCGAAGGCATCAGTTCTTCTTCTCTGATCTTTGGTTATTATCTAGCTCTCTGATGTAAGTAATTGTGAAGACCACAGCCTGGATCAGGCACACATTCGTCTCTAGACTGACATCTCTTCATACTCTGGGGTGGTCCCTCACAGCAGATTTTCCTATTGCAATTCCTTGATTTTTTGACTCCTGGTGCCAAGAGTGTTGATTCTGGAGCCAAACAAATGGAAACTGTTAACAATCTCAATCTCTTCTTTATCTGCCATGGTGCTGTCAATTGGCCCAGTGGTGAGAATCTTTGTTTTCTTGGTGCTGAGCTTCAATTCATATTGAAAACTACAGTCCTTGATCTTATGCAGCAAATGCTTCAGATCTTCCTCAGTTTCAGTGAGCAAGGTTGTGTAATCTTCATAATGCAGGTTATTGATGAGTCTTCCTCCAATCCTGATGCCTCATTCCTCCTCATAAGTTCTGGTCTCTTGAATGATCTCTTCCACATGGAGATTGAAAGATATGGAGACAGGATGCATGCCTGACATACTTCTTTCCTGATTTTGAACCATTCAGTGTCCCCTTGCTCTGCTCTGATGACTACTTCTTGGTTCGAGCATATGGTTTGCATGAGCACAACCAGGTGTTCTGGGATTTCGCAAAACAGATACAGCCCTGGATATGCTTACCAGGTTGTGCCAAGAAATCTGGAGGACAACCACCTAGCCAAGTGACTGGAAGAGATCCAGATTTATTCCCATTCCAGAAAAAGGTGATCTGACAGAGTGTGGAACTTATCAGACAATTATCACCAATATTACATGTAAGTAAAATCCTGCTGAAGATCATCTAAAAACCAGAAATAGAAGCTGGTTTAAGAGAGGTGGTGGCACTAGGGACATTATTGCCAGTATCAGATGGATCTTGGCTGAAAGCACAGAGTATTAGAAGAATGTTTATCTGTGCTTCATTGACTATGCGAAGGCATTTGACTGGATTTTGTTGTTGTTGTTGTTGTGTACCACAGAGTCAGAAATGACCCAGAGTTGACTCCCTGGCGGGTTTTTCAGAGGCAGTTAATCACATGGGAGGAGACTGTCCGTCGTTCTCACATGGAGCGGCTGGTGAGTTTGAACTCTTGCCTTTGGGATTGCAACACAGCTTATTTCCACTAGGCCACCAGAATTCCTGGTGTGGTTTTTAGGAGGCTTGGAATCCAAATTCATGGTGACAAATCTAGGGGTGGGTCCACTCATTCTGTTAGATGTGGAAGAAAATACTCTTTTCCTTCAACATCTGTTGTTGTTTTGTGCTGTTGAGTCAGAACTGACTTTATAGCTACCCCTACAGGGTTTTCAAAGGCAACAAATCTCACTGGCAGTTACCCATCCTTTTCACACGTAGTGGCTGGTGAATTTGAACTGTTGACTTTGGGACTGAAACACAGCTTCTTATTGCTAGGCCACCATTTCAGTGTCCGTAGACCTGACTTTCCATGGAGACCTCCATGTGTTCTGGCCTTCCCTGGTATCAAGGAGTTCATCTTATAGGGATCTAGATCTTGGTGTCGAGGGGAGAGAGTGGTAATGCCAACTCAAAGGTAGGTGGTTCAACTCCATCAGCTGCCTTCATAGGAGAGAAATGGGTAGTCTCCTTGCATGTATGTGGTTTAAAGCCTCTAAAAACCTACCAGAGGGCCAGTTATGAGTTAGCTGTGACTCAATGTCAATCAGTTGAGTTAAAAAGACATGCAACACTCCCAATGAGTATTTCTTGGTGGTGTTAATGGTACCCTCTGATACCTTTCCTCCCCTTCCAGCTCCTCAAACCTTGAAAATATCAAACTCATTGTCATTGAGTCAGAACTGACTTATAACTGATCTTCCAATAGGTTTTCTGGAGGCTCATCATTTTCCTGAAGAGCCAGTGGTAAACTTGAACTTCCAGAAAGGGAGCACAACCCATAGCCTTATCCTTTGATAGGATTAGGGAGTGTTACATTCCACCCTTCATTTTCCTACAACTGTTTAGCTTAACAGATCACAAGGGATCATTCCATAATTTCCACATTGTTGTGTACCCATAGCTGACCCTCCAGTGGGTTTTCAGAGACAGAGATCCTGGTTCTCTTTTGTGACTGCTGCTTTTCTCCTCTGGGTCTAACTGGTGCAAGGATCATGGTCCCTGAAGGAAGTGCTCTGTATTCTATGCTTCCTCTTTGCTAGTGATGAGATTCTCAAAATGTGCCTCTGAATCTGTCCACTTTAGGGGCAAGACTAGCTAATTCCTTTGTGGATAGGCTAACACACCAGATTTGCATTTCTCAACCCACTCAAAAGGCAAAGGCAAAGCCAGTCAATGGATAGGAAAGACATTTTGAACTATAAGTCCTTGAATCACAATCAGAACTGTAATTTGAATTATTTGCAGAACATGAAAAACTATGGGTCAAATCCCTAAAATAGGAGACTCAGAAGAAGCATAGTGAGACCTTTAAGAAAAGTGACACATGAGACTGGATTATTGCAGGACAATGGAGAGCCATACATGGTGAAATCAGGAATCAACTTTGAGCAGAATGCTGACATTTTTTTTTTAGTGGGGCACCTCATTTTGGTTTATCAGTTCTAATCCTGTTATTCAAGTCTTTTCTTGCAACAAAATTCCACAAATTAAAAGACCACAGCCTTCTATATAGGTTGCATATCACCATCAAGAAAACAAAAATCCTCACCACTGGGCCAATAGGCAACATCATGCTGTTGTTGTTATGTACCATTAAGTCAACTGTGACACATAGCAACCCTATAAAACTGGCCTATCTTGTGCCATCCTCATCATCTCCAATATACTTGAGTTCATTGACATATTTCAATAAATAAACGCTGCCCTGGATGTGCTCATTAAATTGTGCCAAAAAATCTAGAGGACAGCCACCTGGCCAACTGACTGGAAGAGAGTGATATTTGTTCCCATCCCAAAGAAGGGTGACCCAACAGAGTGCGGAAATTATCGAACCATATCATTAATATCAAATGCAAGCAAGAATCTTCTGAAAATTATCTAAAAACAACTGGAGCAACAAGTCAACAGAGAACTGCCAGATGTGCAGATTGGGTTTAGAAGAGGATGTGGTGCTAGGGATATTATAGCTAATGTTAGATGGATCTTGACAGAAAGCAGAGAGTACCAGAGGAATGTCTATCTGTGTTTTTTGACTACGCAAAGTGTTTGACTTTGTGGGCCACAACAAACTGTGGCTGACTCTGAGAAGAATGGGAATCCCAGAATATTTGATTGTGCTAATGCAAAACCTATATTCGAACCAAGAGGCAGACATCAGAACAAAGCAAGGAGATACTGCATGGTTTGAAATCGGGAAGGGAATCTGCCAGGGATGACACAATCCTGCTTGCTGAAACTGAGGAGGACCTGAAGTGCTTTCTGCAGAAAGTCAATAACTGCAGCCTTCAATATGGATTGAAGCTCAACATCAGGAAAACAAAGATTCTCACCACTGGGCCAATTGGCAGCATTATTATGGATGGTGAAGAGATTGAGATTGTTAATAGTTTTAGTTTGCTTGGTTCCGCAGTGAACACTCTTGGTAACAGCAGCCAGGAAATAAAGAGACGAATTGCCTTGGGAAAGTCAGCTGTCAGGGACCTCTCCAGAGTACTGAAGAGCAACGATGTGAGGCTGGAGACTAAGGTGCGTCTGATCTGGACCATAGTCTTCACAATTGAATGCTATGTATCAGAGAGCTAGAAAATGACAAGGGATGATAGAAAGAGAATTGATGCCTTTGAGCTGTGGTGCTGGAGAAGAGTGTTGAATATACCATGGACTGCTAGGAGGACAAACAGGTTCGTCTTGGAGAGGGTGAAACTGGGCCACTCTTTGGAGAGAAGGCAGCTTCACCTGACATACTTAGGGCACGTTGCAAGCTCCGGGGACCAATCATTGGAGAGGGACATCATATTTGGGAGAGTGGAGGGACAGCGCAGGAGAGTTAGATACTTTGTGAGATGGATCGATTCAGTGATTGGGGTAGTGGGAACAGGGGTGTTGGAGACAGTGAGGTTGGCACAGAATAGAGCACGGTTTAGAGCTTTTGTACATATGGTTACTATGAGTCGCAAGTGACTCAATGGCACACAAACGATAACAACATTGTTATAGTCACCATGTCAATCTATCTTGTTGAGGATCTTCCTTTCCTATACTACCCTCTGTCTTCCCAAGCCTGATCTCCTTCTCCAAGCACTGGCCTTTCATAACAACACATTCGAAATATGTGAGATGGAGATTCATCTTTACTTCCAAGGAGCATCCTGGTCACACTTTCTCCAAGACAGACTTCTTTGTTTCTTTTGGGAATCCATCAAATATACAGTACTCCAACCTAACATACACCCCCTGCCCCCACCAACTGAAAGGCATCGATTCTTTTCTTGTTATCCTTTGTCATTATCCAATAATCAGATGTGTAACAAGTAATAGAATGGCTTGGATCAGATGTACCTTAATCTTATCTACTTCCCAATATCTATATGCATACAAGGAAGTCCAGTGAATACCACTATCATTCAAATATATGCACCAACAACCAGAGCCAAGGAAGCGGAGATAGAAGATTTTTACCAACTTTTACAAT
>NW_006399829.1:13453880-13460427 GCF_000299155.1 Elephantulus edwardii
ATACCAGGGACTGCTAGGAAAACAAACAGTTTTGTCCTGCAAAGGGTTAAACTGGGTGGCTCCTTGGAGGCAAAGATTCTGAGGCTCCGTCTAACATACTTTGGACATGTTGTGAGGAGGGACCGGTCCCTGGAGAGGGATATCATGCTTGGGAAGGTGGAGGGACAGCGCAGGAGAGGAAGGCCCTCTATGAGGTGGATTGATTCCATGACTGGGATAATTGGGATTGGAGTGTCAGAGACAGTGCGATTGGCACAGGACAGAGCGGAGTCTAGGGCTGTTGTACATAGGGTCGCTATGAATCGCAAGTGACTCGACGGCACATTAACAACAACAACAACATTTGTTCTACCCAGGGACCATCATGTACAGTATATTTTTCAATACAGATTTATATTTTTTCACATGCATAATTCAGTGATGCCAATTAGATTAATGATATTGTACACCCATTCATCATCAGTCCAACTTTCCAATTGCTAACACCATGAAAGATGCGGGGTGGCAGGGGAAGATTGGGGTTGTGAACAACTTCATTTTTTGTGGGGGGAATCCACAATCAACATCCTTGGTAACAGCAGTCAAGAAATTAAAAGATTGAAAACAATGTATTTGGATTTTGTAAATAAACTAGTAGAAAAGTGAAGAAAAAAAAAAAGGAAAAGAAATGAAAAGATGTTTTTCATCTGCTGTCAAAGACCTCTCCAAAGTTCTAAATATCAAAGGAGTCAGTTTTAAGACTAAGATGCACCTGGTCAGTCAAGGCATTTGTAATTGCTTCCTAAGCGCTTGAAAGTTGGACAATGACTAAGGATAAAAGGAAAATTGATGCTTTTGAATTGTGGTGTTGGAAGAGAGTACTGAACATCCCACACACTGCCAAAAGAACAAACAAATCTGTCTTGGGGAAAATATAAACAGGGTGTTACTTAGACGTAAGGATGGTAAAACCTCATCTCACATACACATATTTTTAGGAAGAATCAGGCCTTAGAAAAGGATACCATGCTGGGGAAAGTAGTTGTGTTGTTAGGTGGTGCCGAGTCAATTATCTTCAGAATTTCTGACACACTCAAGCCCAATGCAGCAGTCAACATGTCAAGCCACCTGATCAAGGGTCTTCCTCTCTTTTGCCACCTCTCCACCTTCCCAAGCATAATGTGTCTCCAAGGAATAACCTCTTCTAGCAACCTGCCGAAGTATGTGAGACCATGGTTCAGACCATGGACTTTTTAGTCACTTGCTCGACATCTGAGAGCTGGACAATGACCAAGGATGACAGAAGAAGAATTGATGCCTTCGTACGGTGGTGCTGGAGAAGAGTTCTGAATATCCCATGGACTGCTAAAAGAACAAACTGCTATGTCTTGGAGAAGGTACAGCCAGAGTTCACCTTGGAGGCAAAGATGATGAAACTTTGTCACATATACTTTCGTCATGTTTTTGGGGGGAAAGTAGAGGATCAGAGAATGAGAGGAAGATTCCTTAATGAGATGATGCAGTGACTTTAATAATGGACTCAAGCATGGCAGAGCGAAGATGGAGCAGGAAGGTGTGAAGTTCAAATCTATTGTTTATAAAGTCTCTATGAATGGTAGTCCACTCTCTGTCACCTAGCAACAACAAAAACCAAATATGCCCCTACTGAATTGATTTCAACTCATGACTATTTGCCATTGTTAGTTGTTATTGTTATATGTGTCAAGTCACTTGCAACTCTATGTACAACAGCTCAGAACCTGCTCTATCTTGAGTCAACCTCATTGTCTCTAACACATCTACCCTCATTACCCCAGTCAGTGAGTCAATCCATCTCATCCAGTGTCTTCCTCTCTTACACTGTCCCTCCACTCTTCTAAGCATGATGTCCCTCTCCAAGGACTGGTCCCTCCTTGCAACATGCTCAAAGTATAACAGACAAAACTTCAAACCCTTGCCTCTAAGGAACAGCCTGGTTTCACCCTCTCCAAGACAAACCTGTTTGTTCTCTTAGAGGTTCATGGCATATTCATTACTCTTCTCCAGCACCACAACTCAAAGGCATCAATTCTTCTTTTATCATTCTTAGTCATTGTCCAGCTCTTTAATGCATGGTATGTAATTGTGAAGACCATGGTCTGAATCAGGTGCACCTTAGTCTCTAGACTGATATCATTGCTCTTCAGTTCTCTGGAACTGAAGATTTTTTCAATGCCAATTATCATTTTCCTGGCTACTGGAACAAAGAGTTCATTCTGAGTGTGGATTCAAGCAAGCTGAAGCTGTTAACAATCTAAATATCTTCACTGCAAATCACAATGCTTCCAACTGGTCCATTCCTGAGAACCTTTGTTTTCTTGATGTTGAGCTTCAATCCATATTAAAGATTGTAGTCCTTGACCTTCTGCAGCAAATGTCTCTGGTCCTCTTCAGTTCCAGCAAGCAAGGTTGTGTCATCTGCATAACACAGGTTGTTGATGAGTATTCCTCCAATCCTAATGCCACATTTCTCCTCATCGAGCCCAACTCCTGGATGATCTGTTCCACATACAGATTGAAAAGGTATAGAGACAGAACACATCCCTGACACTCTCCTTTTCTGATTTTGAACCATGCTGTTTCCTTGCTCTGTTCTGATATTTGCCTCTTAGTCCAAGTATAGGTTTTATGAAAGCACAAGCAAGTGTTCTGGGATCTCCATTTTTCTCAGAGTTAGCCACAGTTTGCTGTGATCCACACAGTCGAATGCCTTTGCAAAGTCAATGAAACACAGATAGACATTTCTCTGGCACTTTCTACTTTCAGTAAGATTCAACTAACATTGTCTATAATATAACTAGTGCCAAGGCCTCTTCTAATCCTGGCCTGCACATCTGGCAATTCTCTGTTGATGTATTGTTCCAGTGCTTTTTGGAAAATCTTCAGAAGTATCTTGCTTGCATATATTAGTGATGTTCTTGTTGTTGTTGTTGTCATGTGCCATCAAGTCGCTTACGACTCTTAGCAACCCTATGTACAACAGCCCTAAACTCTGCACTGTTCTGTGCCAATCGTACTGTCTCCAACACACCCATCCCGATTACCCCAGTCACTGAATCAATCCACCTCATAGAGGGCCTTCCCCTCCTACGCTGTCCCTCCACCCTCCCAAGCATGATGTCCCTCTCCAAGGACCGGTCCCTCCTTACAACATGTCCAAAGTATGTCAGACGGAGCCTCAGAATCCTTGCCTCCAAGGAGCAGCCTGGTTTAACCCTTTCCAGGACAAATCTGTTTGTTTTTCTAGCAGTCCATGGTATTCTCAATACTCTTTTCCAGCACCACAGCTCAGAGGCATCAATTCTCCTTCTATCCTTCCTAGTCATTGTCCAACTCTCTGATGCATAACAAGTGATAGCAAAGACCATAGCCTGTATCAGATGCACCTTAGTCTCCAGAGAGACACCATTGCTCTTTCAGTACTTTGGAGAGTTCCCTAACAGCAGACTTTCCCATGGCAATACGTCTTTTAATTTCCTGGCTACTGGTGCCAAGAGTGTTGACTGTGGGGCCAAACAGATTAAAGCTGTGAACAATTTCAATCTCTTCACCATCCATCCTGAAGCTGCTAATTTCCATGCTCTGTTGTGTCACTTTTTTGGGGAATGAGAATAAATATGAATCTTTTCCAGTCAGTTGACCACGTGGTTGTCTTCCAGATTTCTTGGCCCAAGCTGATGAGAGTTTCCAGAGTAGCATCTATTGGTCGAAATATATCAATTGGTATGCTGTCAATTCCTGGGGCCTTGTTTTTGGCCAATTCCTTCAGAGCAGTTTGAACTTCCTTTTTCATCACCATAGGCTTTTCATGAAATTCTTCTGTGTCGGTCAATTCTTTTTGGTATAGTGACTATGTGGTCTCCTTCCATCTTCTTTTCATGCTTCCTGAGTCATTCAACATTCTACCCATAGCATCCTTAAGTATTGTAACTCAAGGCTTGAATTTGTCTTTCAATTCCTTAAATTTAAGAAATACTGAGCTAGTGTGACCCTTTTGATTTTCCAACTCCAGATCTTTTCACGTTTCATTATAATACTTTATAATACTTTGTTTTGTCTTCCTGTGCTGTCCTTGGAAATCTTCTGTTAAGCTCCTTAACATCTTTATTTCTTTTCTTTACGTTGGCTTCTCAGCACTCTAGTGCAATACTCAGAGTCTCTTCTGACATCCACTTTGGTCTTTTCTTCTTCCTCTGTCTTTATAATGACCTTTTTGCATTCTTCATGAACTATATTCTTGATATCCTCCCACAGCTCATCTGACTTTCACTCAGTAGTATTCAAGGCCTCAGACCTGTTTCTGAAACAGTCTTTAAATATAGGAGGGATAGACTAAAGGTCTAACTTTAGTTCTTGTGAATTTGATTTTCTTTAGCTTCAGTATGAACCTGCGTGCAAATAGTTAATGATCTGACCCACTGTGAGCTCCTTGCCTACTTTTCACGTGTACTTTTCATTAGATTTCTTAATCATAAATCTCAAAAAGGCAGGCAGACTATCTCATCTTTTTCCTGCAGAGCAATAGGTAGATTTGAACCATTGATCTTTTAGTTGGCAGCCCAACCCACTTTGTCATCAGGGCAAAACAAGAACCATAAATAAGTACACACTCCTCCTGACCTACAAATTTACTGAAATGCACACTTAGAAATGGATCTCATGTGTAACCTGGGAACTAACTCTACTTCATGCAAGTTGAATTGTACAATATTTGTCCTCTCATGACTGATTTATTTCACTCAATATGATGTTTTCAAAGGTCATCTATGCTGTAGCCAGTATCAGAACATCATTTACTTGCAATCACTTGTTATGGGTCAGAGAGTTGGTCAATGACTAGGGAGGATAGAAGGAGAATTGATGCCTTTGAGCTGTGGTGCTGGAGAAGAGTATTGAGGGTACCATGGACTGCTAGGAAAACAAACAGATTAATCCTGGAGAGGGTTAAACCGGGCTGCTCCTTGGAGGCAAGGATTCAGAGGCTCTGTCTAACATACTTTGGACATGTTGTAAGGAGGGACTGGTCCTTGGAGAGGGACATCAAGCTTGGTAGGGTGGAGGGACAGTGCAGGAAAGGAAGACCCTCGATGAGATGGATTGATTCAGTGACTGGGGTCATCGGGATGGGTGTATCAGAGGCAGTGCTATTGGCACAGGATAGAGCAGGGTTTAGGGATGTTGTACATAGGGTCGCTATGAGCCGCAAATGACTCGACGGCACATAACAACAACATTCATCTTTTGATGAATATTTAGATTGTTTTCACCTATTAGCTGTGTGATTAGTGCTGCATGAACATTGATGTGCTTGTATTTGATTGTGTCTTTGCTATCAGGTCTAGTGTGTATCTATCTAGAACTGGTTTGCTGGATCATAACTCAGTTCTAGGTTCACCAAACTATTTTCCATAAAACTTGCTGCATCCTGTCTTCCCTCCAAAGACTGTTTCCATTTCTCCTTCATACTTGTCCTCATTCATTGTCCTAAATGCCCTTAAACTCAGGCACACTTTTGGTCAACCCCAAGGCACACCTCTAATACAGACTTCCTGCCCGTTCCAATTTTCCCCCTCCAAACTTTCTTATTCAGTAGCTGCAGATATAGAATTATTGAATTATTGGCTCCATTGAGAAAGTCCCTCAATGAGATGAATTAACACAACACTGCAACAATAGACTAGAGGAGAGTATATTGTGAAGATGGTGCAGGAAACAGACAAGGTTTCATTCTGTTGTCTGGTGACCTACTGATAAGAAGCTACACTACAAAGTATGCACATGGTTCAAATCCACCAGCAGCTTGGCCAGAGAAGGATGGGCAATCTCCTTCTGTGTGATTAACTGCCTCTGAAAACCCCCTGGAAGGTCAGCTATGACTTGGTTCCTACTGAAAGGCACAAAACAGCAAGAAGTGCTTAACAGGGAGCTCTGGTAGCCTAGTGGGTAAGGAGCTGCATTGCCAACCCAAAGGTAGACAATTCAAATCCACAAATCTCAAGACAGAAAATGGGCAATGCCCTCCTATGTGATTTATAACCTCTGAAAACCAACTGAAGAGTCAGCTCCAACTGGGTGGAAATGAGTGAGAATGATGCAACGGTATGCATCCATGTTGGTTTATATGCAGGAAGAAGAGTTTTCAGATCAGTCAGAAATCCCTCAAAATAGCTCCTTTACCAATGCCCAGGAGGCTCTGGTGGCCTAGAACGCTGAGTTGCTGGTCAACTCCTCCCTGAGAGAAAGATGGACAGTCTCCTCTGTGTGATTTATACCCCTCCCAAAACCCACAGAAGAATGAAGTACAAGTTAGTTCCAACTCAGCAGCAATGACTTTGACCAATTTACATTGAGATAAAGAAAGTACACATTAAAGAACAATTTCTCTGGTCTTGCTTTATTATCTTTAGACATTTTAAAAATGCAAATATACATCAAAGGAGTAAAAATTGTCAGTAACACTTGATTGTAATCTAATTTGTCAGATAACTTTCCTCTGGTAAGTACGTAGGAAAAGGAAGAAGTTGAAGCA
>NW_006399829.1:13460586-13467477 GCF_000299155.1 Elephantulus edwardii
TTATCTAGCTTAGGAAAAATTGAGTGGACTAGTTAGCCTATCACCCACGCCCTAATCCTACATGCTGGTACCATGTTATGAAATATTGTTTAGAAAGCAGGTGATTCCAACTGTTTGTCTTTTGTCCTAATTAGGTTCATGTGGATCTCATGTGACTTCTGAGTATAAGAACAATAGTTTCTTTTTTGTCTTTCTTGTATTTTCCCTTTTCTTATATTTTCCTTTAATGCACTGCTTCAATTAGAGAAGGAACAAATCAATATTTGGATTTGGAGGTAAGGTACGGAGAAGAAAATTGGCTCATAAACTGTTGAGGGACTATATGAGCTCTTAAGTCATCAGAAACATATTTCTTGGTATTAGTTAAGACACTTTTGGATGAAAGAAATAGAAGTCAATTTGAGCCAGCTTAAGCAAAATGTGGGAGTGGTATAAGAATAAACGGGTGTCGCATGGAATCCAAGAATAGGAAAACCGCCCAACCTGGGAAGTTTGTCAGCAACCCAGAGACTACCTCTGTCTCTTGTTTCTTCTGCTCTCCAAACATCTGCTTTTACTCTTCTCTCTCACTGAAGACCAGCTTTCCCTCACTCTCTGATCACTTTATACAGCAAGGCTGCTTCAGGCTCCTAAATGGATATATTATTTTTCCAGTGACATAGAGACTAAATGGTTTGGGGTTTGTTTTTTGTTTGTTTGTCTTGTTTTGTTTAGGCTTTTTTAGCCCTGAGCCATGGAGGGACAAGTATGATTGGGCCTATTATGATCAGATGTCCACACTGGTCTGACCAACTATTGACAAAAGGTCACAGATGTGGCACGTGGTTTAAGTAAAATCTCACTGCTGTCAAGTTTATTCCATCTTACAGAATCCTTCATCAGGTTTCTGAGGCTGTAAATCTTTAGAGGAGGAGATTGCCTATCCTTCTCCATCGAGGAACCTCTTTGATTTAAGCTGTTGTCCTGTCAGCAGCCTAACATGTGCCCCACACCACTGAGGTTCTTATAACCTGAGGATTGACATGAGAAATTAACAGGGATCATTCCTCAGACAGTGGTACATGGTCTAAATCTTGAGCAGTTAAATTTTGTTCCAGACAAACATCTCCAGAGTTTGGCATTGTCATTACTTACAACATAAATTTGCCCAGACCTTATCAGCTAAGAGCACAAACTGAGTCATGATCACAGCACCAAAATCATAGATGACAAAAAGCTTAGCAGAAGTTCCAAGATTCTTATTTTGTGTCTTACTCAGTTCATGAATATTCTCTCCAACTGGACCTGCCCACACTCAGCAGGAACCTCCCTTCTCCACCAGGCAACCTTGTAACACACACACACACACACACACACACACACACACACACACACACACACACGGTAGAACCTTCTTTAGAGTGTCCAGAAAGGCTAGCTTATGTCTGTTGTCCTGGTATAATTGTTAATACTATCACCAGCTGATACTATGATTCTGACACAGGGCAAGCCCATATATGTCAGAATAGAGCTGTGCTCCACTCATGAGGCTTTCAAGAACCACTTTTCCAAAAGGGTTTTCTTCTGAGGAGCCTCTACATGGAATTGAAACTCCAACCTTTTGGTTAGCAACTAAGCATATTAATAGTTTATACCATCAGAGAATCAATTGTTAATAGCAGTCTGTTTTATTTCCACACCTGTCCTGGTTTGTGCAATGATTGTATGTTTCACCTGAATCAATGTCTTTTAACTGTGGTGTTGGTGAAGAGTATTGACTATCCCATAAACTGCAAAATGTGCAGACAGATCTGTTGTGGATAAAGTTCAACCAAGGTGCTCCTTAGAAACAAGCATGGTGAGACTTTATCACACACACTTAGCACATGTTAGGAGGAGGGATCATTCTTTGGAAAAAGACATTCTGCTGGGACAGGTAGAAGAAGGTGAGTGAAAGAAAGGAAGATCCTTCAAGACATGTATTGACATTGTGACTGTGGCATTGGTTTTGAGCATGGCAGAGATCATAGATGGTGCAGGATACGGCAAGATTTAGACCTTTTGTTCAAAGACTCACTATGAGTCTCAACTGACTTGACAGCATCTACCAGCAACAACCTATGCAGTAATGAATAGGTTTTACCATGGTCCACGGCAATTAGGTCTTTGTCAGACCTCTGTTAGAGAAGTATCCAAACAAAGCAGTTTGTTCTAACATTATATAGAGGTGGCTGTTGATGCTGATGCAATTTGATCTTAAAGAACCAAAAAAGATGGGTTTTGTTGATTGACATTACCAAAGTAGGGGAAGGGCAGGGAGGGCAGCCTGTCGCAGCTGTCACTAAGTTCAGAACCCCAAACACTAAGCAGCTAATGCTTTCTTCCCCCACTTTTATCTTGTTAACATGTATTCAGTATCTGATTCAGTATCTCTGAGGTGGACATGCAAATTCTTAGCTAGGGAGTTGGACAAGAATGAATTGATTGGAAGCCCTATTTCAAAGTACGAGCAAATTTGCATAACATTAAAGGACAAACTAATTGATGCCTTTTGAGCCGTGATGCTGGAGCAGAGTCTCGAACATACCATGGACTGCCAAGAAAACAAATTGGTCTATCTTGGAGAGGGTGAAACCAAGTTTCTCCTTAGAGGCTAGGTTTTTGAAGCTCCATCTCACATAGTTTGGTCATGTGGCCAGGAGGGAGTGGCCCTTGGAGAAGGACACCATGCTCAGAAGGATGTAGGGACAGCACAGGAGAGGAAGACCCTGATGAGACGGATTGATACAGTAACTGGCAATGGAGGTTGGTGTGTTGGAATCTGTGATACTGGCTCAGGACACAGCAGGTCCCTAAGGGTTGCAGGCAACTCGATGGCACATAACAACAACAACAACAACAACAACAGTATATGTTATCTGTAAATTAGGCCTCATAACCCAGAGCCTCACTGTATTTCATGTAAAAGGGATCATGTAAGGACCTGGTTCTTTTTGGGTGCTAATTTTCTTTTTTCCAGACTTTTCCTTATGAAGCTAGAAATGTGAACACTATCAACTCTGGGCTTATATCCTTAAAGACTTATTACTAAGAAAGTTTTTTGTTGGCTAAATTCCTATTGATTGATTATGTTTCTTTTTTATTTTATTAATTTTAATGAAAGTTTACAGAGACTTAGGGTTTCCATTCATTCATTGTTTTCTCCCTGCCTACCCTCTTCCCCCCGTTACCTCTTCTCTTTGAAAAATAAAAGAAAAAGTCTTTCACTGGTAGACAATCCCTCCCCCAAGTCCACTCCACTATGCAGCCTTCATTCTGGACTCCCGTCGTGACAATAATACCTAATCATATATCCCTTTTAAATAGTCCTCTCCCTCATCTGTTTCAATGCAGGGTACAGTATTCATTATGCTTCTTAGGTCATTCTCCATCTCTGGACTAACACTGTTGCCAGGTGATGAGGAACTAGTTTGGTGGTCTCCACAAGACTCCAACCTAAAAGAGGGACTACTGTTCCTGGGAGACAAGACAATAATGCCTACCATACACATCTAACATTCACCCTCAACTGACTTACTTCAGAAATCAGATCTGAGTCTGATGAAGACAGAGCATGAAATAAATGCAAATGGAGCAACAAACCTCCTTCAGAATGACTAAAGTTTTCTGAGGGTCCACAATCTTGCTGCAGAATTGGCTGCCTAGCAGTTACCAAAACTCTAGCAGTAGATACAGCTGTGTTATGAACCCAAGACTATGAGCATGTGTATGTGTGTGAGCTCTGGTGGCTAGTGGATAAAGTGTTGTACTGTCAACCAAAAGGTGGTGGTTCAAGTCTTCTAGATGCTCCATGGGAGAAATACAGGGAATTTCCTCCCATGTGAAAGTCTCTGAAAACTGGCTGGAGGGTCAGCTATGAGTTGGTTCCAATTTGAACGTAATAGGCACTGAGCAACAACAACTACATGTCTATATGTCTAAAACACATAGCCAGGTCCTGAGTAAGTTCTTGAAATCAAGCCCTAACCTTCATGAATCAACAGCTTGATCCTCCAGACAACTAGACATATTGAATGCAGTGGAAAGATGTCCATGTCTCTTTTTTCTTATCTTAAAATTGTGTGTGTGCTTGTGGGTTGCAGCTGTATCAAAGTATTTATAAAGCAGGACTTATATGATGTATCACCATATATGACTCTGGATGAGACGGATCAATGTGATAACTAGGGTAATGAGGGCAGGTATATCAGAGGTGGTGAAGTTGGCTCAGAATAGGGCGAGGTTCAGAGCTGTTGTACATAGGGTCGTTATGAGTCACAGGTGACTCAATGGCACATAACAATAACAACAACAATACAGTGCATTGACTCTGTCAGGATCAAATGTTATTCATGAAAGGAAAACACTGATTTCTACTCAGCTATGATCTTTAACATTATTTCCTCTGTCAAAGAGAAATTACACTTTTCTTTGCTGCTGCTGTTGTTAGGTGCCTTCAAGCCCAGTATAACTCATAGTGATCCTATGAAAAATAGATCTATAACCTGTCCTATCCTGTGCTATCCACACCATTTCTGACATACCTGAGTCCATTGCAGCAGCCACTGTGTCAATGCCCCTGGTTGAGGGTCTTCCTCTCTTTTGTCAACCCTCCACCTTTCCAAGCATGATGTCCTTCTTCAAGGAATAGCCTCCCCTAAGGACATGCCCCAAGTATGTGAGATGAAGCTTTGTCACCCTTGCCTCCATGAAACACTCTGGCTGTACCTTCTCCACAACCTATCTGTTTGTTCTTTTGGTAGTCCATGTGATATATAGTACTCTTCTCCAATGCCACCATTCAAAGTCATCATTTATTCTTCTGTCATCCTTAGTCATTGCCCAGCTCTCATATGCATAGCAAGTCATTGCCCAACTCTCAGATGCATAGCAAATGCATTAAATCAATTAAGTGTACTTAGTCCCCAAACTGACATGATTGCCTCTCAGTAATTTGGAAAGGTCCCTGACTGCAGACTTTTCCCAGTGCAATACATCTCCTAATCTCCTGATGACTGGTACCAAATGCATTGATTGTGGAGACAAGTAAGATTAAATCATTGACAACTTCAATCTTTCCTCCATCTACCATGATGTTGCTTATTAGTCTAGAGGTGAGAATTTTTGTTTTCTTGACTCTGAGATGCAATTCATGTTGAAGGATACAGTCTTCTATTTTCTTCAGCATGTGTTTCAAGTCTTCCTCACTTTCAGAAAGCAAGGTTGTATCATCTGCATAAAATGGGTTGTTGTTGAGCTTTCCTCTGATCTTGAAGCTACTTTCTTCTGTATGAGTCCAGCTTCTCCAATGATTTGCTTGGCAAATAAAGGAAACAGATATGGAGAGAGGATAAAAGCCTGATGCACACATTTCCTGATTTTAAACCATGCAGTTCTCAAAACATGCATGATTTTAAACACTGCTTGGTTTGTTGCTCTTTGTGCCGTCAAGCCTCAGCACTGGAAAACTCCTTGGTAAAGGACCAAAGACGGATAAGTTCCAGGCTGAAACCTGAGTGTGGTTTGTTGCTCTTGTTGATATTATGTGGCGTCAAGTCAATTACGATCCACAGTGACCCTACGAACAATGGCTCTGAGACCTGCCTTATCCTGAGCTAACTTCACAACCTTTGACACACATGACCCAAAGTCACTGTGTCAAGCCATTTCATCCAGGCTTTCTCTCCTGCCTTGACCCTCCACCCTTCCAAACATGATATCTTTCTCCAAGGATTGGTGCCTCCTGGCCATGTGCCCAAAGTACGTGAGATGGAGCTTCAAATTCTTGCCTACAAGGAGTAAACTGGTTTCACCCTCTGCAGGAAAGACTTATTTGTTCTTTTGGTAATCCATGATATATTTAAATACTCTTCTCAGGATATAGTCTTCTCAATTACTTGTTGTGCATCTGAGAGCTGGATAATGAATAAAGATAACAGAAGAAGAATCAATGCTTTTGAGTTGTAGTGTTGGATAAGAGTATTGTTGCTTTTAGATACCATCAAGCTGGCTTCTACCTACACTGATTCTGTGACAGGATGCCAACCTTATGCCTTCCTCACAATCGCTGTCAGCCTGAGGGTCTCATCTGTAAGCACTATTTCAGACAATGTTCTGCTACTAGACAAGGGGTTTTCACAAGCCTGTTATTTCAGAAGTGGATGACTAGTTCTGCTTCCTACTCTGTTTCCGTTTGAAAGCTCCATTGAAACTTGTCCACCATGGATGACTATGGTAGGATAGACTGATTATTCAAAATGTCTTTCCTAGCCATTGCCTTTGAATTTTACCCCGTGGTTGGGTGGGACGACGTTAACAGTGTGAATGAGGTAAATAGTACCTTTGGGGTGGGAACATACAACAAGGTAGGTTAGACTCCTAAGGGAAACATTGATAAGCCTGTCACCCCACTAGGCTTAAATTGATCAAGGTTAGAGACTTAAAATGAGAATCTTTCTACCACCACATAAAGAAGTGGAGAGTTCAGTACCATTCGTTCAGGCCTGAGATTGCTGGGCGCCAGATCAAGACCAGCAGCAGTTGAGGTGGTGGAGAATCAGAGGCAGACACGAGACAGAGATGTACTGAAATTGTCACCTCACGAGGTCAGAGGTGAGGGCCTTCACTCAATCTTAAATTTTAAAGCTTAAATCAACCCTATAAAGATGAGAATTATTGATTAATTATGTGTGGCCATTGCCATGGGCTAGTGAACCAGCAACAGAGTAAGAGCGCCCTGGGAGAGGCAGTGGTGCGATAGCGGGTAGATGTAAGTGTGTGAGTATATGGACATATCAAACCTTGCATTTTTTGTGCTGTGCATGGTGCCACTGGGGTACTATTCTCTATTTTAGAGTTAGCGGACGTCAGATG
>NW_006399829.1:13471230-13506510 GCF_000299155.1 Elephantulus edwardii
CTTGCCCAGTGACGCCTCCTGCCCTCCCTCTCTTGCCGGGTTTTGCTGGGTCCAGGTCATGACTTTGTTAGTATTTCTAAATATTACTGGAATAGTTTCCAGAATCTCAGCAACACACAAGCCATCACAAGATGTCGCGAGAGTCAGTGATCCACAAGTCTCCGACGTTCTTTTCTTTGGTATTATTGCTAATTGACCAAGAGACTTTGCTTTTTATTTGCAGCAGTGCTTTTGGGTGATTTTTCAGCCAAGTTGAGCAATTTCAGATTTGTTCCAGCCTGGATTGATGCCTTGTGTGGGTTTCCCACCTGCAAGGGATGTTATATTGACTGACAGTCGGGGTCTCTTTTATCCTCCTCTCCAACACTTGTGGGAACAGTGTGACAGACGAGAAGATGAATGTGAAGCTAGGGGATGGGCTTCACTGGAAGGAGATGAGGTTTGGGACTCAATTCATGGCAAGATAAACTGCTGACCTTCACCATATTTAGAAAACAGGCCTGGACTCTTTGCTGCTGATGGGGAATGTCCTTCCAGGGGGTCCACAGGGTCATTCATGTGTCCTGTGCCTTTCTCAGTCCCAAACCAGTGCCAAGTCCAAAATGATCTAGCGAATTGATTTGATGCACCATCTGGTGACTCTCTCTGTGAACCATCCTTCAACTGAAAGACAAACACCAGGGCCTAAGTCCTCCTCGCTTTTGCCAAAAGATGATTCTGCCACAGCTTTTAAACATATGACTCAAGTTTTGTGTTGTGAAAAGTCCCCACTTAAAATTTAAGTATTTGGTTTCCGAGGGATGAAAGAAAAGAAAACAAACATATCAGCCCCAACACGGGGCCTGTTTACAATATGGCAGAGGATCGGGCAGTTCTCTCTCCTGTCACCATCCCCCTGGCTGCTGGAGCTGCATTAGACAGTCCCAAAGGTCCCCAGGAGTAATGAAAGCCGTGGTGTTCACCATGTTGACCACAGAGAAGAGTTAGCTCTCTGGCCTTCACTCTTCTGCACCATTTACTGAATTTGCACGTTCTGTTTATTTTCCTTTTAAGAAAATGGGGAGAAACTTACACCTCTTGTCTATGAGGCTGCTCCTAAGTAACCACAGGAATACTTGCAAATCAATGATTTCTATACCTTTGCTCATTTTCTCCAGAGAAGCCCAAGTCTGGGCGAGAAACCCAACTCTAATTCTATCTATGGTGCGTGGGAGACATTCCCAGCTTAGATGAGTAAATGCCAAAAAGAGAAAACAATCATGAGCAATTAGCTGGGTCTTGGCTAGATGTCAGCTGTGCATCCACTGAGTGCCCCAAGCCTTCCCCTCGCCACCATCTCCCGTGCCCCTGATTCCTCAGCCACGTTCTGGGCAGTAGAGCAAAGGGTCTCTTATTTGCATTGTTTCTCTAGAATTGGGCTCTGCAGTTTTCTTCACTCACTTCTTAAAAGGTCATCTCCAACGGGTAACTATTGCATTTTCTCCTTATTATTTCTTAAAACCTCTGTCTTAAAAAACAAACCAAAAAAAAACCAAACAAAAAAAAAACCCAAAATACAACCAACCAAAAACCAAACAAAACTAGCAAACAAACAAAGCCATTTTACTGGAAAGCTATTTGGCATTGAACACCTCTTTGAGCTGTAGCAGCTTCAAGTTCTCATTGGCCCACACAGATAGCCGCTAGCTTGAGCGTGAGTGAGTGTGAGAGGAATAGATTTCTTTTAAAGCACTCCACATTTCTCCCACAAATGGGAACCAGCAGAGCACTCCCCAACTACATCCCAGGTGGTGAAGTTGCAATCCAAATGAACCAATGTGACTTCTCAAGGCTGGGTAAGCTGCAGGTTTTCTCCCTGCTGTCGCTGCTGTGAGAGTGGGCCCAGATTGTCCAGTTACTTGATTACTGAATTCTCCAGGGTTCAGGACCGATGTCAGCCTTGGATATCTACCTTCTGAGAGACTCTGAGTCTAAAATAGCTGCTGCCTGGAGGCCTGTTTCCTCTTGGCTCACCTAACTTGACCCTAAAGTAGAAAGCTCCCCCGCCATCTCTCTTTGTGTTGAGAATATGACTCCAGCCTCTATTCTCTGACTGAAGGGCTGGGGAAAGAGACTTGGAAGTGTGAGTTTCAATCCATTTCACTCACTTTCTGAAAATCTTCCACAAGACACCAACTTTCTTGATTCTTCCCAAATTTCTATGCCTGGACTTTGCCTTTTCATAGACGAAGTCTGCAGTTCTGGATGGCAAATCCCAGAAATGTATTAGGAATGGACAATCACAGCTTATAAGACTCCAATAACTACTAAATTTCCCTGGCTCTTTTCAGACACCAGATTTTTGGTCTAGGTATATGCTTCACATGGATACAATCAAGTGTTCTGGTATTCCCATTCTTCTCAAGCTTAGCCACAAGTTTTTGTGATCCACACAGTTAAATGCATTTGCAATGTCAATAAAACACAAATAGACATCCTTCCGACACTCTCTGCTTTCAGCCAAGATCCATCTGAGATTGGCAAAAATATCCCTAGTGCCATAGCCTCTTCTAAACCCTGCTTGTATTTCAGGCAGTTCTCTGTTGATATACTGTTCCAGTAGCTTTTGAATAATCTTCAGCAAGATTAGCAGCATCATGATAGAGAAAAGGTTGAGGTTGTTAACAATTTCATGTTCCTTGGATCAACAGTCTAGACACAAGCTGTCAAGAATTCAAAATACAGTTGCTTTGGGAAAGTCTGCTATCAAAGACCTTTTCAAAGTGCTAAAGAGCAACAATGTCAGTCGAGAGACTAAGGTGCACCTGATCTAGGCCATAGTCTTCTCAGTTGCTTGCTATGTGTCTCAAGAGCTGAACAGTGACTAAAGATGACTAAGAATTGATACCTTTGGGTTATGGTGCTGGAGAAGAGTATTGAACATATCACAGACCGCCAAGAGAATAAACAAGTTTGTCCTGGAGATGGGCAAAGCAGGTTGTGCATTGAAGATAAGGAGTTTTAGACTCTGTCTCACATACTTTGGGCAAGTTGACAGGAGGTACAACTTCCTGGAGAAGGACATCCTTGGAAAGGTTGAGGGACCCTGGATACGATGGATTGTCACAGTGACTGTTACAATGGTGTTAGGTATGTCACCTCAGGATAAGACAAGGTCCAGAGCCTTTGTTTATTGGGTCGCTATAAGTCATAGTCAACTTTCTGGCACATAACAACACAACTACCAAAACTAGTGAAAAGTATTAGGAAGCCAATTGAGACCTCAGATCTCAGCCTCATTCCCCAGTTTAATGTTATCATTAAGATAAAGCTGATATTTCCCCTCCACTGTCCATGTCTCAATTGCTTTGAAGCTATGAAAGCAAAATGGAGGAAGTAATTAGTAGATGGCCCCTGCAGCTACAAAGTACACAGGAATTCAAGTCTGCCCAGAAGTGCTAAAGAAGAAGTAAGACTTGGCAAATGATTTGTTAAAAAATCTTCTGAAACCCTCTGAGCAAAGTCCTGTTCACATACACATGGGGTGACATGACCATGAGTCAGAATTGGCTTGACCACAGCTGGTCTGGCATTTAAAAACATAATAGTAATGCAAGGGAGACATCAGTGCCAATTGGTACAACTCAATCCACAAAGAAAATTCTTTATATCCTACTTCAGTGAGTAGTGACTGGGGTCCTAAAGTGTTGTGAATGACAATCTAAGGTGCAATAATTTGTCTTTCCTACTCTGGAACAAAGAAGAATGAGGAGATAAAAATCCAGGTTGGATGGAAACAATTAATCCACAAGACGAATGAATCACATGAGCCTCAACTCTCATAATCCTGAGACCAGGATTGCTAGATGACACCCGGTACCTTCCAACTGTTTTGAAAAGAATCACAGTAGAAAACCCTGAATAGAAAGGAGGAAAATGTGAAACCAAACTCAGAGTAATAAAAAAGGATCAGGCTTATTGGTTGGCTAGACATTCGTAGAACTCATGAACTACGGCTTTTGTTTACTCTTCTAAGTCTGAAGCCGATTTCATTAACCCAAGACTCAATTTTCAGTCAGACTACAGATAAGTCTATAGTGTGATGCTTCAACATTAAGAAAACAAAAATCCTCTCCACTGGACCCATAGGCAACATCAAGATGGATGGAGAAAGGATTGAGACAGTCCATGACTTCATCTTACTTGATTCCACAATCAATACATTTGATACCAGCAGTCAGGAGATCAGGAGATACATTGCACTATGAAAGTCATGGACCTTGAGGAGTAATGATGTCCATTTGAGCACAAAGGTGTCTGATTCAGGCCATAGTTTTTTCAGTCACTTGTCATACGTCTCAAAGCTGGACAATTACTAAGGATAACAAAAAAAGAATTGATGCCTTTGAGCTGAGGTGCTGGAGAAGAGCACAGAAGATTCCATGGACTGTGAAAAGAACAAACAGATATGTCTTAGAGAAGGTGCAGCCAAAGTGCTCTTTGGAGGCAAAGATGATGAAGCTTCATCTCACATACTGTGAGCATGTTGCTAGGAAAATTTACTCCTTGGAGAAGGACATCACGCTTGAAAGGGCAGAGGGACAATGCAGGAACGGAAGACACTGGATGAAAAGGATTGATCCAGTAACTGGTATAATGTGGGTAGGTGTGTCAGAGACAATAAGATTGGCTGAAGATAGGGCAGACAGAGTTGAGAGTTATTGTACATAAGGTAGTTATGAGTTCCAAGTGGCTTGACAGCACATACAACAACAACAACAACAACAACAACAACAACGTACAGAGCAAATCTATTTTCAATTCAGCAGATCATAC
Organism: Elephantulus edwardii; assembly: GCF_000299155.1. NCBI lineage: Eukaryota > Metazoa > Chordata > Mammalia > Macroscelidea > Macroscelididae > Elephantulus > Elephantulus edwardii. Next base: position 13,476,046 of record NW_006399829.1, read on the forward strand.
ACATATTGTTCCGTGCTGCTGACTGCAATCTCCACCATATAACAACACTTATTCTACTTCTCTGTGTTTCCCTTTGCCATTCCTTCCTCTTTCCCATCCCGTCCCATTCCCTCCTGGCAACATGCACAAAATATGTGAGACACAACTTCAAAATCCTTGCCTCCCACAAACGAGTGGATTGAGAAATTATGGTAGACAATGGAATACTACGCAGCACGCAGGAGCAATGCTTTTATAAATTATTACCTAACTTGGGAGAGACTGGAGAGTATTATGCTGAGTGAACTAACTCAGTCTCACAAGGATAATTATTATATAAAACCATTATTGTAGAAAGAGTATAAGAATCCAGGAGGCGTGGGAGATGTTGGAAGCAGAGGGATGAGGATGTGCAGGGCGTGGGGGATTAATTATCGGGTTGTGCAATCTGATGGGTCAGAAGGTGAGGGAAATTGAAAGAATACATTCTTGAAAACAATGTATTCAAATTTTGTAAATAAACTAGTAGAAAATTTTTAAAAAGAGCTTTGCCTCCAAGGATCAGCTTAGGTTTCCCCTTGCCAGGACAGACCTGTTTGTTCTCTTGGTGGTTCATGGTATGTTCAATACTCTTCTCCAGCACTACAACTCAAAGAAAGGCACCAATCCTTCTTCTATCATGCTTAGTCATTGTCCAACTTTCTGATGTATAGCAAGTAATTGCAAAGATCATGCTTGGATCAGGGGCACCTTAGTCTCTAGACTGACACTGTTGCTCTTTAGTCCTCTGGAGAGGTCCCTGGCAGCAAGTTTTCCCAGCACAATTAATCTTTTCATTTCCTGACTGCATGTATGATTGGAACATTTAGGCTAGATTAGCTAATAAGACACTGGAGGATGAGACTTTTTATTGAGAATCACAAAGGAGGAGGAACAGTTGCAAATGGATTCTAGTGATTGGAACATAGAATCTGGGAAGTATGAATGTAGGAAAATTAGAGATTGTTAAAGAAGAAATGGAATGTTGCTCTGTATGCTTTCACCCAAATCATCATCATCATCATCAAATTAATGATCACATTCAAATTTTAGTACTGCCTTTTGGAATGAATAAGGCATGTCTTCAGTAATCTCTGCAGGAACTCCCTGGAAAGATTATAAGGACACAAAGGAAAAAGAAGTGACATGGAAAAGTGATTGATAACCAATAGAGGCCTTGGTGGTCTAGTGGCACTACATGTTGAGCTGCTAATTGAAATGTGGGTGATTCAAAACCACCAAACAATCTTTGGGAGAAAGATGAGGTTATCTATGCCTGTTAAAATTTTCAGCCTCAGAAAACTGAAGTAGGACCACTGTGAGTTAGAATTAACTCGAAGACAGTGTATTTGGAGACTGGGGAAGAGATAAGAAAATACAAGAAAGTTAAACTTTCTATTTTTCACCAGAAGATGATATTCAATTAGTAAAGCAGGGAGGCCTTGTTGAAGTTTCAGAAGCACAAATGTTTCTTACCCTTTAATCTACTCAAGGAACATCATGGAATATTATGAACGACAGACTTGACTTCAGTTAGTCTGGATGCAAGTTCAGAAGCCTACAGTTCTAACAAACTTCATTTAAAGCCTATGCTTTCCATTCATGTAATACTGAAGCTAAGGCCTGGCAAGGAAGTAGCACACTTGAAACAGCAGAAAATGGAAGTTTCTTGAAAAGAAATACTCTAACTTGGAACTACTCTGGAGGAATAGTGTTCTTAAAAAGAATTGAAAGGTATGTCTCAGAGACATAAAAGATGTTGCAGATTTTACATAAGTAGCTACTATTCCCAGTAGAGCCAAAAGGAATTATTACCATCAGGAGATGTCTTTGGTTTTCTCAGAAATTACTAACATAAGTAGGCACCTCTTGTAAGGAGACATTCAAACTAACAAGACTGCTTAATGAGTTGGAATCCTTTTGGTATTCTGGTCCAAATCACACTTGAGATGGAGGAAACTGGCCATTTTCTGTTGTTGGATATCTGGAAGACAGGATCAATCTTTCTAATATACTTCAGACTGAAAGGAGGAAATAATTTCCCATCAGGGTATCTGTGAGGTTTGTACATTCCTCTGTTCCACAAATAGTTTCTTGAACACCTACTTTGTACCAAGCACAATGCTAAAAACATAGACTTGGACACTGAAGGGGGCCTCAGTGAAAAGCAGAGACCTAAAATTGCAATCCAGCCCTTATCTGAGAGGACTCCGTGACCTGAAAGTAGAAAGTTATGCTGGGAGGGTGCCCATAAACATCTTAGCTATTATATAAATCCCAGGCCTAATGTCAATTGATGTCAGTTTCAAAAATGAGACTATATATGATTCATTTGGAATCAAGCAATGGAAAAGCCAATGCTATTACTGGAAGGAATTTGACACCACTGGACTGCCCTGGGATAAAGGCTAAGTGCACATTGTTTTGGAATGAAATGGCAGCCATAGGAGATATTGTACGACTGTATTGGGACTGTAATATTATAACAAGTTTGAGAGTTTGGGAAAGGTTTGGTTCTGGGCAAAGTATCGTGAGTGAAAGCTTGAACCTTGGGCTGTATGCCTTTCCCTATACAGACAGTCTTTGCCTTTATCATTTGATAGGCCCCTTTCAGTCCTGACCCTTAAACCAATGTACTCAGAGAAGGAGTGACTGGCCTCCAGAGCTCTCAAAACTCTCACAAAGTGCAGGGCAGCATTTAATGGTGAGGTGTGCCTGGTCTAGGAGCCTCCTCTTAAAGAGCTGGGCCCAGCTGTTGTCGAGGCAGGACATCGGCTTAGACAGACTCACCGCCATCGAGGAGGTTCCAACTCATCGTGACCCCTCATCGGATTTCCAAGATTAAAAATCTTAATGGGAGGAAATGACTCCTATTCCTCCTGCAGAGACATTGGTGGGCTTGAAAGATGGCTCAGTCTATCTAAACTCAAACGGCCTAGGATATGAGAACAGCCACTGAGCAATTGGTCTGAAATCTTAAGTGACTTGTATGATATTAAAGGAGTTGGTTCTGACTTGACAGCAGTGAATCTGAGATATAACTGGAGAAGAACAGGCGTTTTCTATCTTCAGGTTCCATACTCTTCATAGTGTGCCAGTAGAACTGATGGTAGGAGATGATTAAGAAGCAGAGAAATGGTGGGAAAATCTGACACAGTTGGATGTGCATGTGTCCAAAAGTAATCATGGTCCCCTTGGCCATTGAGTGACCGCCAAGTCTGGGGCACATTCAACAGACGCTGAGAAGTAATGAAAGAAAAGGAAAACTGAGGGTCTCTTGTCAATGGAACAGTTGGTGTAACTGTGGAAATAGGACAGATATAAATGGATATACACAATAATCTAAGTACCATAAGCACAAAATATATAACTAAGTGACGACAGCTGTATGAGGAGCTGGGAGGCAGAAGAGAGCGAAGCAAGCTCCGGGAGGTAATTTGAAATGTCTGTGGTAATTGGAAATTAATAAAAAGCAGCAGCATTTGCATCTACCTGAGAAAGATAGCAACTGTTAAGACAGGGCTAGGTAACCCTCAATGAGGAAGCCCTCTGAAGGTCTCAGGGTTCTAGGTCCAGAGGGAGTAGAGCATGAAATTCTTTGCCTGGAGATGAATCACTCTACAAAAGGACAAATATGGTATCATTTCCCTTGTACGAAATATCTAGAAAAGGCAAATGTGGAGAGACTCAGGTTTATTAGTGATTACGAGAATCAGGAGAGGAGAGAACCAAGCTTAAAGCCACGGAGGATCTGTTAATGGTGATGGAAGACTTGGCAGCAGATGTGGGAGATGGCTACCCAATGTGATAAATGTAACTGATGTCACTGAACTATGCATGTGAAGAGGTTAGATTGGTAAATGTTGGTTGTATTTTTACAATAATAATAATAATAATAATAATAATAATAAAGAAGTTAAAACAAGTCCTCATCCCAGCATAATCTGATTGGAAAGGGAAAAGGTGATGTAAGGGAAAACGTCATTGTAATAGTACAAAGAGAAAGGGTGAGACTAGCAAAAGGAGTGCTCTTGAGATCATGTGCATAGTGGAGTGGTAATAATTTGTGAGAAAGAGTTTGTTTCCTTACCTTCAAATTTTTCCAATGCACTATTTCCTGATTGTTCATGCAAAAACATTTGATTTCCTGTTGAACGTGCTATGCAGCTAGGCCCCTGATGCAGGCTCTGCCAACTGCCAGCCATGTAAGATGAAGATGCGTAAAATAATACTAACAATCAGCAAACAAAATCGTCTACTTTTGCAAACTGAGGAGGGTTTCTCATATGGCTGATGGATCTGAATTGAAGGGAAGAAGAATCTAGGATGTATATAGGAGTTGACTTGTGACATAAAGCATACCAGTCTACCTTTGTTGTTATGTGCCATCAAATCAGAACCAGTTAAGAGTTGGCCCTCTAGGGAGTTTTCAGAGTCTATAAATTGCACAGAAAGAATTCACCTTTCTCTGGTGGCACAGCCAGTGGATTCGAACCAGTTGCCTTTGGATTGGCAGTGCAACTCCTTACCACTTGGCCACCAGAGCTTCTTTCTGTTGTAGGGAAACGTATTGCCATAGAGTCAGAACCAACTTCGAGCTAACTGCCCCTTGGGTTTTTAAGGCTGTGAATCACATGAGAGCTGATTGCCCATGTTCCTCTGTTGGATTGTCTGGTAGATTCAAAACCACCAGAGATGGGTGGCCTTTGGCTTAGAAGCACACTTCCCCAAGGACTACACCTCCTGAGCTTCCTGTCAGAGAGAGGAAGAAAAGTCCCTGCATTTCCTTCTGTCTTATTCATGCTCTCTAGTCAGAAATGCAGGCTATGTAGGCCCTGCTAATAAGCACGGATACCTGTTCCTTTCATTGATGTGGGCTCACCTCTGCATCCCAGCCTATGTACATCCAGCTAGGGCCCCTTAGGGACTGACAGTGGCAGAGCACTGCTGAGTCAGCATCTCACATAAAGCAGCCTAAGTAGATACAGAAACACAAAGCTTTGGGAGCATACTTGCTAGGTCAGAGTTTGAAATGTATTTAATTTGTTCAGTATGTATCAGAGATAAAGGCCTTAGAACCAGGAAAATAATTACACCTCTTTCCAACAGAACCTACTTGCTAAATGCATTGAATTACCAGTCATTACATGGGGGATATGCACATATATTTCCTTTCTGGTCACAGTCCTAGGATGACAGAACAGATACTCCAGTGGACCTCCCTGGCTTCTAGACAGTGTCTATATTAGCACAGTTTCAAGTCAAGTTGGTTTCTCTTGAGATGGGATCAGAAATCAAACCCTTAAATCCTTCCTTGTAATTTTTATTCCATAAGAACTAAAGACTTACAGGGATTGCATAATACTAGAAATGACTTACTGGAAGAATAATTTTATTTTTAAGAAAATTATTGGCATCTTTAAGACCATATGGCCTTAATTGAAACAGGGACAGAAAAACCATAGATGAGAACATTTGAAAGTGAACAGTTAACAGCTTACAACAACCATAGCATATGATACAACATAAAGGGAAAATGTTAAGAAGAGCATGGAAAAGCGAAACAGGGGTGCAAGGAAAAAGCAAGTACAATTGTTGTTTGTTGTTGAGTTGGAAACAACCCGTAGATGACTGTCAGCAGGTTTTCAGGGGCAGTAAATCCCATGGGGGGAGATGTCTCATCTTTCTCCTTTGGAGCATGGAGCTGCTGGTGGATTCAAACCACATGCCTTTGGGAATGCAGCACAGCACCTTACCACTAGGCCAACAGAGCTCCCTGTAACTTCAAGGTTGTTATTAGGTGCCATTGAGTACCACTCATAGTGATCCTGTGAACAACAGATCTGAACCCTATCCCATCCTGGGCCATACTCACAAAGTGTGTCAACACTTGAGCCCATTGGTGCAATCACTGTGTCTATTCACCTGGTTGAGGGTCTTTCTCTCTTTTGCTGACCCTTTCTGCCTTTCCAAGCATGACAACTCTTCCCAAGTAATAGTCCCTCCTAACAACATGTGCAAATACTTTGTCTCTCTGAGTCGAAGTGACCAAAGCTAGTCTATCTCAATCTCACTAATGCCGAGAATGTCGATATTTACACGTTCCATTTCATTTTTCACAAATTCTAGTTTTCCAACATTCACACTTTGTGCATTCAATGTTCCAACTATTAAAAGATGTTTGCAGCTGTTTCTCCTCATTTTGACTGACTTCCAATTTGGGCTCTGCCTCTAAAACTAGAACTTTCCACCTCCCTCTGATGTCCATAGGGTTTTCACAGGCCTGCTGTTTAAGAAGTAACTGCAATAGCACAGTTAAAATCTGTATCAGAGGTAAACAGAGATTTAATAAAGGAGAAGTTAATTCAGTATTGCAGAGGGTTGTTGTTGTCCTTATGTGTCACTGAGTTGCTTGCAACTTATGGTAACCCTATTTCACTAATACCTAGTATGTCAGTATTTGTACATTCCGTTTCTTTCTTAACAATGTCCAATTTTCCTACATTCATGCCTCTCATGTTCCACGTTCCAATCGCTAGTGTTTGCATACAACTGTTCTTCTCCTTTGTGTTTCCAGATTTGAGAGCTCAGCTTCAGGTGCCATACCTGCTGGTTGACTCTAAGTGTTCTCGATTATACATACACAGGGTTTTCAAAGGCCTGCTATTTCGGAAGTGGATGGCTAATCCTTCCTAGTCTGTCTTAGTTTGGAAAAGTAGAAACCTTATATAGAGGGTAAGTCTAGAAAATCTTCCAAGAGATATAAAAAAGGTAAGAAAAAATAATTACAAAATGAGACACAAGATGATGGATATGATAACAAACAACGTATCGTCATTGTCTCAGAACTGACTCATAGCTGACTATGTGGTTTATAGAGGCTCTAAATTGCATGAGAAGAAATCCCCCATTTTTCCTCTGTGATAAAAGCTGATAGACTCAAACCACCTGCCTTTGGGTGACAGTGCAACTCCCTCCTGCCAGGCCGCCAAAATACCCTAAAATGGTGGATTAGAGAATAGGCTACATAAAGAAGCATATGATTTTTTAAAAAACATCTAGAAGAGTTCTTAGAATAAGTAGTTCTTTAAATCATCATGAAAAAGAAAACTTTTCAGAGAAAACCAAGACCTAACTTTGTACTTAAAAGGTCCCTTGGTTCATCCCAAAATTCTTCCTAATAAATATTATAGCAAAACTTTTAATTACAAGAATAAGTCATAAATTTGTATGCATCTAATAAAGTAAAACTCATACCCACAAATGAATAAAATCAGTCAAGCTTGAAACTTCCTTTTGCAACTGTAAATACTAGAGAGGCAATGGTGCCATGTTTATACGCTTTAGAAGGGAACATTATAAACCAAGAAATCTGTACTTAAATTGTTTCTCATCCGTAAAGGCAACAGAAGTGCATTCCCAGACATTGACAGGTTCCAAGAATACACTCCCCTTGTATTTCAGCTTTAAAAAGTTATTAGAAGATGTATTCCAGCTGATTCAATGATGAATCAAGATTAACATCCTAATAACAATAAAAAAATACAAGAGTATGAAAGATTGGCAGGGAGAATTGACATTAGCTAAGCAAAGAGTTAAGTCTAAAAATATGGTAAATATTTAACTGTGGATAAATGTCAGTAATAATTTTTTAACTATTCCAAAACCTTTAAAATTAAACACAGAGATTGCAAAAGTGGAAGTGCCGTGTTGCTGTTGTTAGGTGCTGACAGATTGACTTTGTTGCATAGAAATCCCATGAAAAACATATTGAAATCCTGTCCTTTTCTTCACAACCTCTGTCATGCTTAAGCACACTGTTGAAGTCATTGTGTCAATTTAACTCACTGAGGGTCTTCTTTTCTTTCAAAGACCCTTTCACTTCCAAGCCTGATGTGCTTTTCCAAGCACTAACATCATGCTCAAGTGATGTGAGTTGAAGTTTCACTATCTTTTCTTCTTTTTAATTATTTTATTTTAACTGGTATTTTAATGAAAGTTTATAGAGGACTTGGATTTCCATCCATTCACTGTTGCACAATTTCCTCCCTCCCCACCCCCAGTTAGATTTTCTCTTTAAAAAAAATCTTTCATTGTTGTATAATTTCCTCCCCGCACCCATTGTCCACTTTGCTCTAAAGCTCTTATTATGGACTACTGTCACGAAAAAAAAAATACCTAATCATATATTTATTTTAGACAATTCTTTCCCTCATCTGTTTCAATTCAGTGTACATTATTTATTCCCTATTTTCTTTGTTTCCCCCCCAGCCCCCATGTCAGTCCTTTTTATAAGTGGCATTATGCAGTATTTGTCCTTTTGTGACTGAGATATTTTAATCAACAAAATATCCTCTAGGGTCACAGATTTTGTATAATCTTGTATGAGTTTGTTGTTTTTCAATGCAGCATGGTATTACATTGTGTGAATATACCACAGCTTCTCTATCCATTCATTTGTTGATAGGCACTTGGGTTGTTTCCATCTCTTTGCTATTGTGAACAATGCAGCAGTAAACGTAGGTGTGTATGCATCTGCTTGGGTGTCAATTCTGATTTCTTTAGGGTATATTCCCAGTAGTACAATTGCTGGGTCAAATAGTATTTCTATTTTCAAGTTTTGGAGAAAGTGTCATACTGCCTTCCATTGTAGTTGCACCATTTTACACTCCCACCAACAGTGAATAAGGGTTCCAGTGTCTCCACAACCTCGCCAGCATTTGTTATTTGCTGCTCTTTTGAATTTTGCTATTGTTACTACGGTGAGATGATATCTCATAATTGTCATCTTTCCATTGTCAATTCAGTGAAAGTTTACAGAGCAGACTGATTTTCAATGAAATAATTTATATCTATTTTGTTTCATGTCATTAATTGCAATTCCCACAGTGTAATATCACTCATCACACTTCATCCCTGTGTTTCTCATTTTCATTCCTAACCTATCTTGCTTTCTGAACTTTGTCCAAGGGCAAATTATACCCTTCTGATCTCAAATGGTTGAATATTCTCCCTCATTGCTGTTCATCTATTTGGTTGAAAATGAGCCACAGGAATGAGTTCAGTTCTAAGACTGAAGGGTGACTAAGGGGCAGAGTCTCTGAGGGTTATTCATAACTTGTGGCAATATTATTGATAATAAATCTTCATCTCTCATACTTCGGGCAGAGACGTCATGCTTGGAAAGACGGAGGGGCTTTAAAGAAAATGGATTGACACAGAGACTGTAGCAATGAACTTTAAATGTGTTGGGGATTGTGAGGATGGCACAGGATAGGTTTTAGATCTGTAGTTCACAGGATCACTGAGTTATACTCAAATTGATGGCACCTAACAACAACACAAATTGTTCAGCGATACAATGTGTCAATATTACCTTTAAAATGCACTTTGGTGTTTTGTTGGTGTCCCCTTCTCCCCCTTCCTGCTCCCAGTATTCTAGGTCCTCTGCCTTCTTATGCTGCTCATCTTTGTTTTAGAGTGATTGGTGACCTTTTGGGCTCTGGGAGCCTAGTGGTAAGAAATAGTGCTGTAAGCCAAAAGGCATACACGGACTCAGCAGAAGGATGGACAATCTCCTCTCATGCAATTTACTGCCTCAGAAAACCCATGGGAGAGTCAGTTATTGGTCAGTTCCAACTCGATGGCATATGACAACAACAACATCAGAGAGTAAATAGGGATTTTTGGTGAACCACTATAAATACGTGTAATAGCTTTTATTTTGTATGTCAACCTGTTGTTTCACTAAAAGGTGCCCTCAAAGGATAGATTTTATCCAAAGTCAAGAGATCGTCTCAGAGAAATAGTCTTATGAACTCCTCTGGTCATCCAGTCCAGTAAATGAGAACTTTTTATAAATTTTATTTTAGTTCATATTTTTGTCCATCTCTTGTGGCCCTAATTAGAATGGTTGGCAATGGCAGCTGGACATCATCTAGTTCTTTTGATCTCAGGGTAGCGAAGGCCATGGTTTATACAGGTAAGTACCTTTGTGTTACTGTAGACTATTCTCTAGACTTTAGTTTCTTTCTCCCTCCATAGGATTTCCAATGGCTGTTTTTAAACAATAGACAGCAAGGCATTTCTTTTGAGAACCCTCTGAATGAACTTCAACAGTCCATCATTTAGCAGCCAAAATTATGAACAATTTGAACATCATCTGTTTCTTTTCTCTATCCAGAAGAGAAGTAACAGTTCTAGCATAGACCCAAAGGACATATGACTACTTTATATGGATACCAAGAAGTAGCTAGTGCCAATTCTACTAGGGTAAGTGTGGGGAGAGCCTAAGATTAGTCTCTAATCTTAAGCAGGGCAATGAGAAAGATTCTGGCCTTTCCTCCATTTCTAAAGAACATTGAAGAATGGGGACAACTTAAAGGAGGGTTCTGAGAGCAGAATGGCACCCTTCTCCCACAGAGTCTAAAATCACCTCTTTCAACTGCCTGTTCATAGGCTTAAGACCATGAATAATTGGAAGTTTCTGGAAAACAAAGCCCCATATCATGAAGGATGTCAGGCAGACAAATGAAAGTGGTAATGAATATGGAATAACCAACCATATTTTCTAATAAAATGTCCTTATGAATGACCCTAAATCTCAGCAATGGATCCTGAATCTTGATACGTGAAAGAGGGTCAGTTTGTGTATGTGGAGGTGGAGGTGAGGAGAAAAATGGTTCCGTATTTGTCTTTCCTTCTGTGTGAAAGGGGTTCACTGGCGACCAGAAGAGAAACGAGACAGGCCCAGTGAACTCCACTACCAGTGACTGCCTGTGTGCCGCACCCAATTTCACTTTGCTGGGGAAAGCAACCCCATGAAGCACAATGAGTAAAGCTTAGAAGTTGTGACAGAGTCCCAGAAGCCATGGGCATAGATGGAAGAGGAACTGATGAAGAGGCTTGTTAGATGATATTCCATTTAGAGGCCCCAGACGCTGGACAAGGCATGAAAGATGTAGCCAAGCTTGGTTACTGGAGGCTGCAAGCTAACAGCAGTAGAAAATGTCACTCAAAGAACTGAGTCACTCACAGAAGCTAAGCAGTGATAACTTCGAGGAGTTTAGGGAAGGCGAAGCTTCTGTACATTTTAACATTCTCCGAGACCATTGCCACCTACTCTGAAAACAATACACATTGAATGTCTCCCTGGTGTTGTAGTGCTGGCTTATTAGTAGAAAGCTTGCCAGTGTGACTATACGAAGGAGAAAAAGATACACTTTTCTTCCATAAAGAAGTATAGCCTCAGAAACCTGAGGGAGGGTCCCTATGAGTTGAAATGGACTCAACAGTAGTAAATTTCGTACAGCATGATGTACTATAGCTAAGATTCCGTTTACAAATTGAAGTTTAATACCAATGGTTAATGAAACTTAGCACAGCTGTTTTCAGTCATGCATTTAATAATAATCTGAGATATGAAAACAAATTAACAATGCCTGGGCCCACCCCCAAAGCCAGTAAACAGAATCTCTGAGCCTGGATAATAGTTCTAACGCTTTCCAGCTGAGTCTATCCTCTACTAATCTAGTGAAGGGAATTTGGCAACAAGTAGAGGACCTAATGTGTGCTCTGCATGGCAACTTCACCTGGAAGTATTTTGGGACTACAGCATCTCAGGCACCTCCTAAACTGGGGTCCCCATCTAAACAAGATCCTCAGAGCACTCGTAGGCACTTTAACTTGTAAGAGTCCCTGGTAAAGGGAGGAGGAAAAAACCTCCAACCTATTCAAGTTCTCAGATGTATCTTATTAAGATTGCCAAGAAATTAAAGACTGGAAGAGAGCTCAGTTACTGAATTCAGATGTCCCCATCTCAAATACCCACATGTCCTGGGCAGAAAGATGAGTCAGGTAGGTCTCCCACCCCAACAGGTTGCCAAAAAGTAAGGTCATTGCTCTTGCGTTTATTCCAACTCATGTTGATACTGCGCTTGATGTAAGAAAACTGCTTTATTTGCTCCCATGGAATGGTTGGTGAGCTTAAATTGCTAAACTTTTGACCAGCAACCCAACACGTAGTATACACTATGCTGCCAGGGCTCCTTCCTCAACACGTTCACTTACTGCTGTTGAGCCAATATCAACTCATAGCAACCTTCCACTGTGTTTTCAAGGCTGTAAATCTTAACAGGAGGAGATGACCCATCTTTATCCTGCAGAGCAACTGGGGGATTCGAACCACTGGAGATACAGCCTTCCAGTTGAAAGTAAAATATGCTATGGGTATACCACCAGAGAGCCTTCTCAACAGAAGAGGTTTATATAGGTTTAAAGACGTTCACTAATGGAGAAGGCAATAAGGAGTGGTGAGAACTGGCCTGAAGAAGGCCAGCCTCACTAAAAAGGGCAGCTGCCAGCTGGCCCTGGTTGCTATCACTCTATGAAAATGCAGACACCTTGTGGATAGACCTTCCAATTTTTCAAAAGAAGATGCAAATACTACTACTTTTTATATTAAATCTCTTAAATCTTAAGAGCTGCTAACAATTTCATGTTACTTTGGGGTGTTTTTTTCCCCCCTACTGCCTGTCCATCTCACATAGGACAGCTTGTGCTCATAGAAGATCACTGATATAATCAAACCTTTTCATATGGCAGATAAAGAAATTGAGCCTAGACTTGCTCTTCCTCAGACTCCAGAACAAGAGCAACTCTGGTTTAGGCATCATCTTAATTTCCCACTTCTTATTTTCTCTGGGTAACAGGGAGCTGCCGTCTGCAGTGTTCCAGAGCCTCTGCAGGTGGAAACAGCCATGAGGGGGTGCAGGAGGGGTTTCTCTGGAAAGGCAATGAAAAGGCTCAGATTAAATATCCAGACGTGTTAAGTGTTTTTTAAGCCCTGGGTAATCTGCTAAAGAAGCAGACCAAACCCTTTAAATTGACACTTCCTTCAACACCAGGCTTGTTTTGGGAGTCTGGGCCAGGTGACAATGATGGCACCAAGAGCTTGTTTTCCCAATTGGTGTCAAAACATTTGCTGAGAAGTCCCATAAATTGGCTAGACGAAAGTAAATAGGAAGGAGAGACACGGGAGAGGTGGAGTGATCACAGCCCTGGAACAAGAGACAGTTGGAGAGAGGCAACGCAGCAAAGCAAATGACAAAACAGGCTACAGAGATCATTGGGCCTGCCTGTGATTGTCCATCCTTCATGCAATCATTCTCCCACAGATATTTATTAAGCATCACTTATGTGCCAATGGTTCTCTGGAGGCACAGTGTTTAAGGACTTGTCTGTTACCTGAAAGGTCAGTGATGTGAATGCTCACGTCTCTCTGCAGGAAACTATTGTTGTTATGTGCCGTTGAGTTGCCTGAAATTCATAGCGACCCTATGTACAGCAGCCCTAAACCCTGCTCTATCCTGTGCCAATCTCACCATCTTCTTCACACCTGCCTGCATTATTAACCCAGTCACTGAATCAATCCATTTCATAGAGGGTCTTCCTCTCCTGCACTGTCCCTCCACCCTCCCAAGCATGACGTCCCTCTCCAACAACTCGTTCCTCCTTGCAACATGCCCAAAGTATGTCAGACGAAGCTTCAGAATCTTTGTCTCCAAGGAGCAGCCCGGCTTCACCCTCTCCAGGACAAACCTGTTCGTTTTCCTACCAGTCTATGGTATATCCAATACTCTTCTCCAGCACCACAGCTCAAAGGCATCAATTCTCCTTCTATCATCCCTAGTCATTGTCCAGCTCTCTGATGCATAGCAAGTGATTGCAAAGACCATGGCCTATATCAGGTACACCTTAGTCTCCAGACTGACGTCTTTGCACTTCAGCACTTTAGAGAGGTCTCTAACTGCTGACTTTCCCATCACAATACGTCTTTTAATTTCCTGGCTCCTGGTGCCAAGAGTGTTGACTGTGGATCCAAGCAAACCAAAACTGTGGACCATCTCAATCTCTTCACCATTCATTATGACACTGCCAATCATCTCAGTGATGAGAATCTTTGTTTTCTTGATATTGAGTCTCCATACTGAAGACTGCAGTCCAGGAAACTATTACAGCCTTGAAAACCCTGTGTGGCAGTTATATTCTGTCCTATAGCAACCATATGAGTGAGAACTGACTTGAAAGTAAAGACTACCAGGCACAGGAGCCCCTGGGTGGCACAAAACCTGCCAGGCACAGGAGCCCCTGCGAGGCATAGTGTTCAACTACTAGCTGACAGGTTGGCCATTTGAATCCAGTCAGGAGCACCGTGGAAGAGAAGCCTAGTGGCCTGAAAAGCACAGCCCTGAAAACTCTACGGAGCAGTTCTGCTTAGCACATGTGGAATTGCCATGAGCCAGAATCAACTCAGCAGCCACTAACAATGGCACTATGTGCCAGGCATGGCTCAAAATGCAGAGAATACAACAGTAACCAGGACCAACCGCGTTTCCACCCTCATGGAGTCCCTGCCTTTCCACATCACACATCTGACATCGCTGCATCTAAGGCCATTGCCTTGTACCTTCCAATGACATCCAACACCCCATTCCCAAACTCCATAATTACAGTGTATTTCTATTTTGCATCATTTCACAATAACCATGGGATGTTCTTGAAATCATGAAAAGTTCAGAGGCCCTAATAGGATTGTCCTTGCTAAACCACATATATAATGTGTGGTAAAGAGGCATTTGAATTTATTTGTTTCAGGTTCTATGCCTAAGATGATTTAAATACGCAACGGTCCTTAAATTAATACACAGTGTTCCTTAACCTATATTATTGTTAGGTGTTTACCACCCTTTATTTTGAATAATTTTTATTTAAAATTATTATTAAATTTAAATAATATGCAAAGTAATATTATTATTATTTTGAAAAAAGCCTTCGTGCTTGTGAAATACAGGGTCAGCACAGGAGGAAAAGACCCTCAGGAGATGAAGTGGCCCCGTGATGCTCTCCAGAGCACGCCAGAGCGTGTGAGGATGGTGCAGGACGGCGCACTGTTTGGATCTGTGGTTCAGACGGTCACTAACCACTGTGAGGCTCAGTAGAACTTAATGGGGCTTAACAATAACAACAACAACGACAATTTTGAATTTTCATTTCAAAATTGCCTTTGTGTTGAAGAGGTAATCTTAGGATTTGAGATGTCTCCTGGTTAGAGGTTTCGTTTCATGATAGCCCAGGTAAGACGCGTGCTGAAGGTTGATAATTACTTCATCCCCAGTTAAACAAGCACTTATGACTGTTTGAAAAGACAAGAAGGTGCAGAGTCTTTGGTTTGTGTGAGAGAGTTTTCAGTTCACCTCTTTTATCAAAGAAGAATATGAAAAGAAATGGTGGTTTGTGGCTTACAAGAAGCCAGGGTTGTGTGTTCGTCATTTACATCTGTAGAGGTAAATTTCTGTGGACAATGCTGTTAACTACCATTGCATGGGTAAATCTCTGCATCCATATGAGCAGCAGTAAATTACTTAAATAATTCACCCACTGGGCATTAATAATAGATGTGGTTGTTTTTGCTGGGAATTCACTTTATTTTTCCTTTTAGTCTTTCTTGTATATTCAAATTACTTTTAACTATAATGACAATAGCAAAGTTCTACCCTGTCTACTCGATCCAATATACCCACAAGGCTGAAAATGTCTACTAAATAAGGGCTCATGATGCTGGTGCATTGCTTTACAGAGGGTCTGAGGTCTTGAGATTGTTTGGAACTCATTTGTTATGTGTTCCCATTGCCTTACAAGGGAAATCCGTGAAAAACCTTCATTGCACGCCCCACTTCTGATCCTGTACTTTCTCATATACGACATTTCTCACTCCCTCCTGGAACTCTGCCTACGCCCCTTCAGCCCTCTCCCCAGCTTGTTTCTTGGCCCCCTTTAAAGCCTTCTTACATAGAGATTAAGTTTTCTCACAGAGAGAATATATTAAAGAGGTGTACCCAGTATTCTGTTGGAGAGCAATGATTTAGACCAAACTCTTAGTCATAGAATAGGACAGACACTGTTGGCCTTGTCTACTTATGAGAATCATAGCCTTAGGAATTGAAACAGAAATTGCAAATGCATGCCAGACTCCAGGCAGCAAAGGGAAACTGCTAAGAGACTACTTTCTAGCTTTTTCTGCCTGTGGCGGAGTGGTCATGTTCCCTGCTTGGGAAAGAGAAGTCAATGCCATTTGGTTATGTTTGGACTCCCCTACTGGTTGGGTCTTGTCCCCACAAGAGAGACTGTCCTTAGGCAAAGCCATGACATTGTCTATGAATTCCGAGTGCAGAGACTGTGCCCTAACTAGCTCCGAGGTGTTCTAAGTGGCACAGCACCTCCAAGCACATCAAGGACTATCCATGGGCATTATCCACACACTCCTCTTGGTAAGATTTTTAGTGCTCTTCTGTTTCTCCTGGGGTGTAGGGGATGCTACACAGTCCTTGGGGTGGTCAGGCTGCATGCCCAGGTTATAGGAGAGCAGACTGAATTCCATCTAGACTACAGGAAAGCAGGCTGGATACGTCACCAAACTTTGGAGTTAAAAGAGATAAATTTTTCCAAGAGCTGTTTTAATTCTGAGAAGAAATAAAAAAATTAAAGTAAATGGGTATATATTTGTGTGTGTGTGTGTGTGTGTGTGTGTGTGCGCGCGCGCGCGCGCGCACGCCTGTGTGTCTCTGTATGTCTGTGTGTCTGTGTGTAAAATGACTAGGGATGACAGAAGGAGAATTGATGCCTTTGAGCAGTAGTGTTGGAGAAGAGTACTGAATATACCATGGACTGCTAGGAGAACAAACAGATTTGTCCAGAAGAGGGTGAAGCCAGGCTGCTCCTTATAGGCAAGGATTTTGAAGCTTCATCTGACTTTGGACATGTTGCGAGGAGGGACTAGTCCTTGGAGAGGGATGTCATGCTTGGGAGGGTGGAGGGACAGCACAAGAGAGGAAGACCCTCTATGAGGTAGATTGATTCAATGATTGGGGTAATGGGGGTAGGTGTGTCGGAGATGGTGAGATTGGCACAGGATAGAGTAGGGTTTAGGCTGTTGTACATAGGGTCGCTATGAGTTGCAGGCAAGTCGATGGCACATATCAACAATATCTATATTTTAAAATGAGATGAATAACTGCTACAGAACTAGTTCAGCCAGAAAATGAGTTGAATTCTTTATCAAAGCACTTTTATTGTCAGGAAATGTTTGTGGTACAGCGCTGGATACTCATTGGATACAGCCACTTCCCCTGGATTTTCTCGTTAATACAATTCTGAAATGTGACCATGTACTTCATGAGAATGTAACCCATCCTGAGTACCAAAAGGCAACTCTTAATTAACCCAAGTTGCTCCATGAGTGTTCTATTTTCTTTTTCAGTGATTGGCTTAGAAATGGACATGGGAGCAATTGTGGCCAATAAAACATGGAGTGAAGGGTTTTTTTTGGGGGGTGGGTGTAGGGGTGTGGGTAGAGGTAGAGAAAGATGTGGGAAAGTTTTGTTTACAAAGAAATGCCAGTTTCATTTATGGTCTGGATTGTTGTGTGAAGATGTGGTTAAAGCTGTGGCCACCATCTTTTAACCACAAGGAGACAAGCTAGATGACCACAGCCGATACCCTTGAGGATGGCAGAAGAGAACTATGAAAAGAATCTCGTTCTTGGTGACATTTCTGAGCCACTAAGTTAACCAGCCCTAGATCTGCCATAGCTCAGATTGCTACTCTTTTTACAAAATAATACCCTACAATTGTTTAAGCCAGTTTTGGTCAAGTTTTTATTACTTACATGCAAAAAAATAAGCATAGGAAAGCAAGCTTTATTCAGAAGATTGCCAAGTGAGGGAAGTCTATGGAATCATTTCTATGGTGAATGGGCCTAGGACTGGGACATCCATTTTCCCCACGAGACGGACTAGAAAGTTGAGCCTTCCAATGAGGCTGTCTCTTTCCCTGAACTCTGTGAGGTGAACATTGCTAAATTTGGATTCTGGTTTGGAGAATGTAGGAATATTTTGAGGTAAACAAGGGCCTTAAAAGCCAGGGGTCTCTTAGGCTTCCAACATAACAATCTGTTCAGTAACAGGATGACTCCCTACCCTGTCCAGTGACTGCTGTGGCCTGGATGTGTCCCAGGGGAAGGAGTACAGAGGATTGAAGGAGAAGTCACAATTCACTCTTTGGCCCCGGCTCCGTGGCAATGACAGCTACTCTGGACGATCAGTGAGCGGCCTTCGTGGGCCATGTGCTGATACACAATGACATGGGGAAGTGTTCATTGGGAAGTACTCTTCTCTCATCATACTATCTGACAATTTAATCTTACGGTGTTTAAATTTCCATCATCATTGGAAAGAAGGGAGCTCTTGTGGCACAGTAGACAGTAATGTTTGTTAATACAAAAGGAGCAGCTCTCTGGTGGTTCGAATCCATCAGTAGCTCTGTGGGACAATGATGGGCAATTTCCTCCCATGTGATTTACAGCCTCCCTAAAGCCCAATGGAAGATCATCTAGGAGTTGCTTTCAATTCAACAGCAATGAGTTGAGTGGGTTTTATTATAAGGAAACTTGATGGTTATAGAACACTCTTGTTTGTACTGCTAACTCACTATGCCTGCATCCAGCAAACTCTGTGAAGAGAGAGGTTACTAGAGTGTCCGGGCCAGCCCGGGGCAGTTAGATCCCTTTAATCAACAAATAGCTAATAGCTGCTTTTCAAGGGCCTGGCACTGTTCTGCCTGTTTGAGCTACTGCAGTGAATAAGCTGATGAGATACCTGTCCTCCCGGAGCTTGTATTCTAACAAGAAAGGACAGACAGAATCAAGAACCCAACAGAGGCATTACATAGTGTGTTACACTCACTACTGTTACTCAATACTGTTGAGTCAGAACTGACTCCAAGCTGACTTTCCGTGGGGTTTCTGAGGCTGTGAGTCACACGGGAGGAAATTGCCCATCTTTCTCCTGTGGAGACAGTGGTGGATTTGAACCACTAGAGAGGTGTGGCCGTTAGGTTGTCAGGAAACTCCCTGCAGATCTTGCCACAAGAGCTAGTAACAAAAGACAAAGTAAAGAAATACAAGGATTCAAAACCTGCACTCCTAAGCATGAAGCTATAGTTTGCTCTTGTAGTTTCTGACCATGGGAAATCTTCAAAGAAACTGTTTTCCTTAGTGATAATCAGCAGCTGGGGCCAGGCCCGTCCTGAGGCTAGGGAGACACACATGTGTAACATGTCTTGAACATAATGAGAATCACCCATGAAAGTACTTAAAGATGGGAAACAGGCCCCAGGGGTGGCCACAACTCAGCGGTGCATCCTGAAACGTTAAATTTCTTCTGCGCTCTAATCTCTGCTCTGGGAAAAGACACGGAAAGGAAAAGACACCAACAAATTAAATCCAAACCTCAGACAAAATGGCCTGAAGAGGGAGCGATGGCATGCATCTCGTTTACACCCGTCAGCTCCCCAGGGGCCGCAGAGCTTCAACTTTATGTCCAGAGCTCCACTCGGCAAAGCTTGGCCATTCCCAAACCCAAGCCCGCTGCTGGCCTGACACTGCGGGGGGCAGGCAAGGGGGAAGGCTTCCCGAAATCTTCATTTTGTAATTTAAGAAATTCGCATCCAAGAAAATATTCAAGAAATAACATGACCCATAAAATATAATTTTCTCCATGTTTCTTATAAAGGTTGTCTCCTGTAGACTTCAGTGACAAGTTGAAGCCATCAGGAAGGGATTACTGCTGTTATGAAATGTGTAAACAATTGATTCTATGAGATCCTCATTAGACTTGGCATGGGCAGGCGCCCCACGTGTCCGAGGGTTCACATGCACACATACAACACAGGACATGGGAAGAAGGCTCTGCAGATAGACATATGCCCCCCTCTGAGTGAAGGTATAAATTCAGAATCAAGTGATGAAAGTTTCCTTACCTCACAAGTCAACCTGAAAGGGAGCTCTGGTGTCCTAATGGGTAAAAAAAACTTATGCTGCCAACCCAAAGACAGCCAATTGAAATCTACCTATAGCTCTGACAGAGAAAGATGGGCAATTTCCTCATGTGTGATTAACTGAGTCTGAAACCCCACTGGAGGATCAACTGTGTTTCGGTTCTGGCTGGAGGGTAATGAGTTGAATTGCTGAGCCAACCTGGAAAAGTATCTCAATAGAGAAAAGAGAATACATTTTGTAGATATGTTTGCAGCTCCATCACCCAACCCTAGGCAAGGCATGTGATTCAAGCCTGACCAGTAAGCACACTTACATCCCCCAGCATCATAATGATTGGTTCAGAGGTGGATACATGGTCTAAGCCAGACCAATAAGATTCTTCCCAAGAACTTCTGTTGCTCCTGTCAGGAAAAGAGGCTGTAAATCACACAGAAGGAGATTGCCCTTTTTTTCTCTTGCAGAGCAACTAGTAGTAGATTGGAACCTTGTGCCTTTGGATTGGCAGTGAAATTCCTTTTCACTAAGCCACAAGAGCTCCTGTTGAAGGGCCAGCTGTGAGTTGGTTTTGATTCAAAGGTACTCAAAATCAACAATATCTGGAAAGTAGATTGCTTTTCCACCAAGACTGCTAATCTGACAGAAGATAAGTCTGACACTGTTTTGGCAATTGTATTCTCACATGCAGGATGCCTGAGAATGAAGACAACAAAGATAAGAGCCAGGAGAAGAAGAAGAAGACAATATCCTGAGGCATTATTTGAGGACCTGCTAGGGCTGCTCTTGAAGAAGCTCAGTGGATTTTCTAGTGATACAAATGAATGCATTTCCTTTTGGGGCTTTACTTATTCTGCCACTTGCAACCAAATCAGCACTAACACCTGCAGAACATAAAAACATGGCTACTATTTGTTGATCATCAAGCATGCATTTGGTGTAGGTGCAGGCAAAGTTTATAATATTATGCCTTGCTTGGTTGTACTTTGCAAGTTCCACATTCTTTTTGGAGAGGTTGATCTTTCAGATATTGAAGGTTTGGGGAATCTTGCAAGTCAAGCATGTCTGTGCATTTTTTCGCAACAAAACTTGCTCATCTGGTGTCTCTGTGTCACATTTTGCAAATGAAACCTTTTTCATAATACTTTCTCGCAAGAAATACTTTTGTTTTTATGCTCTGTTGAGTCATAACTGACTCATAAATGACCTTCTAGTGAGTTTTTAGGGGGAGTATATCACAAGGGAGTAGATTGCCTTTCTCCCCCAGAGGAGCTGAATTTGAACCACCTGCCTTTGGGGTGACAGCACAAAATCTCACCACTAAGCCACCAGAGCTCCCTTAATAGACAATGTTGTTGTTGTTGATTGCCTTCAAGTCGAGCACAACTCATAGCGACCCTATGAACAAAAAGGCTCGAAGCCCCTCTACAACTATTGACATTTATCAAAGTTCATAGAGTTTCCGAAGGCATGTTGTTTAGGAAGTGGATGCCACACCTACTTCCAATAATAGACAATGGTACAATGTAAATATAATGTTAATGTTCAATAAGCTTAAAATAAGGGAGCTCTGGTGGCCTACTGATAGGGTTGCACTGCCAAGGTGAAGCATGCAGTTTGGATTCATAAGCTGCTCCCTGGGAGAAAGGTGGGTTGTCTTCTCCCCTGTGATGAAGAGCTTCTAAAAAAAATCTATTGGAGAGTTAGAAGTTGATTAGAACTAAATGATGCCCATCAACAAATGAATGGATAGAAAAACTATGATATATGCATACAATGGAATATTACCAATGCTGAAAAGCAATGAACTCATAAAACATTAAACAACATGGGAAACCCTGGAGCACATCAGGCTGAGTGAATTGTCATTGTCAACAAAGGGCAAATATTATATAGCACCACCTTTATAAAGCAGGTCTAACATGGAGGGTTGGGAGGAGAATAAGAGTGGATAGACAATTCATTGAAACAGAAAGACCTATCTAAAAGGAATATTGTTGTCATGTGCTGTTGAGTCACCTGCGATTCATAGTGCCCCTATGTACAACAGCCCTAAACCCTGCTCTATCCTGTGCCAATCACACTGTGTCCGACACACATACCCCCATTACCCCAGTTATTGAATCAATCCATCTCATTGAAAGTCTTCCTCCCCTGCACTGTCCCTCCACCCTCCCAAGCATGATATCCCTCTCCAATGACTGGTCCCTCCTTGCAACATGTCTAAAGTATGTCAGACGAAGCTTCAGAATCCTTGCCTCCAAGGAGCAGTCTGGTTTCACCCTCTCCAGGATGAACCTGTTTGTTCTCTTAGCAGTCCATGGTATATTCAATACTCTTCTCCAACACCACAGCTCAAAGGCATTAATTTTTCTAACATCCCTAGTCATTTTCCAGAACTCTGATGTATAGCAAGTGATTGCAAAAACCATGGCCTATATCAGGCACACCTGTTTCCAGACAGTTCCTCTTAAGTACTTTGGAGAGGTCTCTGACAGCAGACTTTCCCAACACATCTTTTAACTTCCTGGCTGCTGGTTCCAAGTGTGTTGATGGTAGAGTCAAGCAAACTAAAGCTGTTAACAAACTTAGTCTCTTCCCTATCCATCCTGATGCTACCAACTGGCCCAGTGGTTAAGAATCTTCACTTTTTTTGATAGTGAGCTTCAATCCATATTGAAGGCTGCAGTCCTTGACCTTCTGCAGCAAGCACTTCAGGTCCTCCTCAGTTTCAGAAAGAAGGGTTGTGTCATCTCCATAACACAGATTATTGATGAATCTACCTTTAGTCTTAATGCCACATTTCTCCTCATAGAGCCCAGCCTCCCAGATAATCTGCTTTGCATATGGATTGAAAATATGTGGAGATAGGACACACCTCCGACAGACCTTCAGTGTATCCCACCTGAATTTCAAAACCATCTAGGCTCAGGTTTGAGGCCTAGAACACTAATGAGTGAAGAACAGAGGAGTTGTGGGAGGATATCAAGAATATCATCCAGGAAGAAGGCAAAAGGTTATTACAACGACAGAGAAAGGAGAAAAGACCAAGATGGATGTCAGAAGAGATTCTGAATATTGCACTAGTGTGCTGAGAAGCCAAAGCAAAGGGAAGAAATCAAGATATTAAGGGGCTGAAAAGAGGATTTCAAAGGGCAGTGCAGGAAGACAAAGTAATAAAGTATTATAATGAAATGTTCAAGGAGCTGGAGTCAGAAAATCAAGGGGGCTGAACTTGCTCAGCATTTCTTAAGCTCAAAGAACTGAAGAACAAAAAGGAATATCTGATTATGTATTATATGCACAACAACAGCCCAGAATACGAGGTACATAATTGCAAAGAGAATTGGAAGGGGGTAGGTAATTGCACAACAATGAGTGAATATTAAAAAAAAAAAAAAAGTTAACTGAGAGAGGGAAAAGGGAAGGAGGGGTAAAATGTACATCAATGAATAAATGAATGAACCTCTAATATTCGTTAAAATAACAATTAAAATTTTATTTAAAGGAAAAACAATTCAGAGGCATGTAAAAACAACAAACTAAAAAACTGAACCTCACTGCTGTTAAGTCCGTTTTAGCTCATAACCACAGCACCCATTGGTGTTTGAGGCTGTAAATCTTCACAGGAGGAGACTACTCTTCTTGTTCCCATCAAGCCGCTGACAGGTTCACACCGCCAAGTGTTCAGACATGTGGTATTTTGGTCAGCAGCCCAAGACTCCGCAGACTATGCCACTAGAACTCTTTAGGAAAGCAAAAAAAAAAAACACCTCATGTAACTGGTTTTATTGGGATATTCATTTTATTGCAGTCATCTGGAACAGAACTAGCAATATCTCCAAAGCCTCCCTTGACTAAGTGACTTACACAGATGAGCTCATTAATAGAATGATAATATTAAGTAAGTTGTATGAAATCATATAGTTACTAATTGGTATGAATAGTGGATATCTGAACACAGAATACTAAACCTCCCAACTCCAGGCTCTTACCTTCTCCCATCTGTAGAGACAGAAGGGTGGGACATGGACCTCTCATCAGAAGGCTCTGAGAATTGTTTTTTAGTGACTCTTTGATATTATTTACTCATTTGTTGGGTGACCCTGGAGGACATTATGCTGAGTGAAATATCTCAATCACAAAAGGACAAGTACTGCATGGTTCCACTGTTGTAAAATGGGACTGACTTTGGGGTTGGGGAGAGACTGAGAACTGCATTGAAGCAGATGAGGGAGAGAACTGTTTAAAAGGAATATATGAATAGTTATTATTATCATGACAGGAGTCCAGAAGAAGGCTGAACAGTGGAGTGGACTTGGGGGGAGGGATTGTATAACAATAAAAGAGTTTTTCTTTTACTTTTCAAAGAAAAGAGTGAAGTGGAGGGACGGGGTAGTCAGGGAGAAAAGTGCAACAATGAATGAATGGAAATCCAAAATCTCTGTAAACTTTCATTAAAATTAATTATAATTTAAAAAGGAGAGGGAAAGAAGAGCACTTACAGCACTTAGAGAGGGAAAATAAAGTTGCTTATAATTTTACCTTAAAAAAATTACCGATTTGTGAAATATATTAATAATTTTTACCTACGAAAATAAATTATATGAGAGAGACAGGCAGGCAATAAATCTATACTTACCACTCTTGATCTCTTTGGAGATTAAAGAACCTTGGGAATCTGCCAAAAGCAAAACATTCCTCTCTCTACAAATGTACCCATGGAACAGTTTGAAGGGGATCTCTTGGGTCTTATCCAAGAAACCCAACATAAGTGTACTGTTGTTGTTAGTTGCTGGTGTGTCAATTACTACTCCTACTGATGCTACGAACATGAACAACGTATCTGAATCCTGCCCTATCTTGCATTATCCTTACCCCCAACATACTCAAGCCCATTGTTACAGTCACAGTGTTGATCTGGTTTTTTTTGAGGGTTTTTCTCTGACTGTCCACCTTTCCCAGCATGGTGTCTTTTTACCCAACAGCTGGCCTTTTCTGACAATATGCCCATAGCATGTAAGATGAAGTTTCACCATTCTTAAAGAAACACCTGCTGACACTACCTCCAAGACAGATAGGCTTGTCCTTCTGGCAGTCTCTGGGATATTTACCACTCTTCCCAACACTAAAATTCAATGGTATTGCTTTCTTCTGTCATCATTATTCATTGTTCAGCTCTCAGATGCATAACAAGTAATTGAAAGGACCATAGTTTGAATCAAGTGTACCTTAGTCTCTAAACTAACATCATTGCTGTTTAGCACCTTGGAGAGGTCCATGATGGTGGATTTTCCCAGGACAACGAGTCTTTTGATTTCTTGACTGCTAGTACCATGGATGTCTCTGACACACCTAATCTCTTACCCCGGATATTCTGTCAATCCATCTCATCCAGGGTCTTCCTCTCCTATGCTATCCCTCAATCCTTCCAACCATGATATCCTTCTCCTAAGACTGGTCCCTCTTGGCTATATATGCAAAGTATGTGAGACAGAGCTTCAAAATCCTTGACTCAAAGGAGCAGCTTGGTCTTACCCTCTCCTTGACAGACCTGTTCTTTCTCTTGATAGTCCAAGATATGTGAAATACTTTTCTCCAGCACTACAGCTCAAAAGTGCCAATTCTCCTTCTGTCATCCCTATTAATTGTCCAGTTCTCTGATGCATAGCAAGTAATTGCGAAGACCATGGCCTGGATCAAGCACACCTTAGTTTCTAGACTGACATATTTACCACTAAAAAATTAGGCATGGATTTAAATGACACTACTTTTCAATGGGCTACACTCCTTATGTACATGTAAGTGACTGAAATAGATCCCACTAAAGGAAGGTTTTGTAAGGCAGACCACCTGCCTGGGAATTTACTCTAAGCAGACTATGACAGCCATAATCAAGTAGACCCACTGGGCCCATACCGCCATCTCTAATATCAGCTGTAGAGATTCTTTTTCTTAGGCTTCATGAAGATACAAAAGGATTAAATGAGAATGACTAAACATAGTATGAAATAAGAACTATGTGCCGTTTACTATATAGTAAATTTAAACATGTACAGTATGTTTATACAATAGGCCGTAAATTATATATACAGAGAGTTCTGGTTAGAGTTTCCAATTCCTCTTCTCTAGTTACTGGTGAAATCTTACCAGGTGTAGCTGAGGAAAGCATCTCTTCTGGTCAAGTTAGCGTTCTGATGATATTTTCTTTCCCACACTGTCCTTGTAAGGCAACAGTCTGCACCTGGAGTATAGCTCCTTCATAGTCAGGCCACGTAAAAACTGTCAGTCCCATAGATAGATCCAACAGGCCAGGAACTCATTGGATTACTGAACAAATTAGAGAGACGGAATTGAAAAGAAAAATATAAATATGGACTTGTGACTTTTTTAATTAAAATATGTATTTCTTAATTTTTACTTAGAACACAGATGGAGAAAAGATTGTGTTTGTTAACAATTTCATCTTACTTTGACCCGCAATCAACACTCTTGGCACTAGCAGTCAGGAAAACCAAAAGATGAGTTTCTTTAAGAAAGTTTGCTGTCAGGATCCTTTCCAGAGTGTTAAACAGCACTGAAGTCAGTCTAGATACTAAGCTGCACCCGATCCAAGCCATGATCTCCTCAGTTGCTTGTTGACAGCTGAACAAAGGTTAAAGGTGATAGAAGAAGAGTTGATGTCTTTGATTTGTGGTGCAAAAGAAGAGTATTGCACATACCATGAATTGCCAAGAGAATGTACAGGTCTTTTCTGGAGAGGGTGAAACTGGATTGTTCCTTGGAGGCAAGGATTTTGAAACTCTGTTCCATATACTATGGGCATGTTACCAGGAAGTATCCATCCTTGGAGAAGGACATCATGCTTAGAAGGATAAAGGGTCAGTGCAGAACAGAAGGACACTGGATGAAATACATTGACACAGTGAGTGTGGGAATGGGGCAAGGTATATCAAAGACAGTGAAGTTGGCGCAGAATAAGGCAAGGTTCAGAGCTATTGTACATAGGGGTTGTGATGAGTCACAGTCAAATCAATGGCACATAACAAGAACACATTAAGGTCACATAAGCTTATGATACAGGCTACAAAGGCATATTTCTGAGATATGGCAATTCCAATTCTAGACCACACCAAATACTGAATATCACCATGAAGTGAGTCATGGAAATTTTTTAAGGAATTGCTATTCAAAAATTATGCAGTTCAAACCCAACAGCTGCTCTGAGGGACAAAGATGGGCAATCTCCTCTCATGTGATCTATGGCCTCTGGAAACTCACTGGAGAGTCAGTTATGAGTCAGTTCTCATATGAGGTACACAGCAACAATACCATCAACAATAGACATATATCTGAAATATAAGTCAAGTTTCCAGCATCACAGCAACTCACAAGTCATTCTAGCTCAGCAAACTGATAAACAAGTTTTGTATTCAAAGGAGCAAACAATAAACAAACAAGAATATACTTATCTAAGCTATAAAACTGAGTGAGATTGTTAACAACTTTAGTTTGCTTGGCTCCATGGTCAACACTCTTGGCACCAGTAACCAGGAAATCAAAAAACATATTGTGATGGGAAAGTCTTCTGTTAGGGACCTCTCCAGGGTACTGAAGAGCAATGGAGTCACTCTGGAGACTAAGGTGCATCTGATACAGGCTATGGTCTTTGCAATCACTTGTTATGCATCAGAGAGTTGGACAATGACTAGGAAGGATAGAAGGAGAATTGATGTTTTTGAGCTGTGGTGCTGGAGAAGAGTATTGAATATACCATGGACTGCCAAGAAAACAAACAGATTCATCCTAGAGAGGGATAAACCGGAATCAAGGATTCTGCGGCTTCGTCTGACATACTTTGGACTTGTTGCAAGGAAGGACAGGTCCTTGGGGAGGGATATCATGCTTGAGAGGGTGAAGGGAAAGTGCAGGAGGGGAAGACCTTCTATGAGGTGGATTGATTCAGTGACTGAGGTAGTCGGGATGGGTGTGTCAGAGGCAGTATGATTGGCACAGGATAGAACAGAGTTTAGGGCTGTTGTACATAGGGTTGCTATGAGTCACAAGCGACTCAATGGCACATAACAACAACAACAAGAAGCTATAAAATAAAGCAAAACACTCCCCCAATACAACAAATTTACAGATAAGTGTTGCACTCCTAAGAGCAACCATAAAAACAAGTAGGCATACAAACATCATGGCAGGAGGTGGTCTTCTCTAGTTCAGGCTATGGCTGGGGGTAGGGAAGTGGCTTTCTTCAGGCCCAGCTCAAGCTTGGGCAGACAGGATAGGGGGTAGTGAGGTGGGAGACAGGCTCTTCAGCTCCAGACTTCAGCTTAAATAACATTTGATTGTGTGAATCACAACAAATTATGACTAACATTGAGAAGAATGGCAATCCCAGAACAGTTACTTGTACTCCTACAGAACCTAGACCTAGACTAAGAAACTGTGTCTAAACAGAGCAAAAGAACATTGCATGGTTTAAAATAAAGTAAGGTATCAGGCAGGGCTGTATCCTTTCTCCAAAAGAGCAAACAAATATGTTTTGGAGAAAGTGAAATCAAAGTACTCTTTCGAAGTAAGGATGGCGAAATTTAACTCACGTTCTTTGGGCATGTTGTCAAGAGGATCAGTCTTTGAAAAAAGACATTATGCTTGGAAATGTAGAGGGTCAGCAAAAAAGAGGAAAAGTCAGCATGATGGATTGACACAGCGACTTGTAACAATGGGCTCAAGTATTTCAGAGATGAAGTAGATGGTACAGGAGAGAGCAAGGTTCTCCCTTGTTGTTCAGTGTTGCCATTACTTTCAGTGGACTGGATGGAATCTAACAACAACACAGTGTGTACAAAAAGTTAATTTTATATGACACTGGAGTCACTTATCTGTGCAATACCATTATGTAGAAATAATGGGATTATTGTGAGAATTACCAATTAGTGACACAGAGACTTAAAGGGAAAACATGCTGTTGGAAAAATGGTGCCAATAGACTTGTGCAATGCAAGGTTGCCTCAAATGTTCAAGTTAAAAATCAAAACACAGTATTTGTGTAATGAAATAATGCAAGGCACAATAATATGAGCTCTGCATGTATTCAACTATTACTCAAATTCAGCAGCAGTATTTCACAGGATAAAACCCTGACAATAATTTGTTTAGGTCATCTGATTAATGTTCAACACCATTTCTCTTGCATCCATAAAGTATCTCCTACAATTCTCAGTTTTTTTTATTTTTTGAGGGGACCAAAACCTTAAAAGGCATTTGTGTGGAATCTGAGTGTAGAATACAATAAATTCTTTCTTCTCCTCAGTTCTTCATAGTTGCCTTCTAGCCCGTACTTAATTTGACTACTTTTTCTTTAGAGACTTGCCTTTGTTAAATTTTTCTCAGTTCCCAGACTGACTTTCATAAGAACAATTTACTTTTTGCTCTCATATTTCACTTGCAGAATATTAAAATAAATTATATTTCAATAAAAAGCACAAGTAGGTTTCGTATTAAAACTAGACTTTTAGTTCATCAACAACAGCTCAGTTGGTGGGTGAGAAGTATACTTCTTGTCTGTCAGTTGCTGGAGAGCTCTGGTGACCTAGTGATAAGAAGCTATGTTACATTTCCAAAGACACACGGATTGAATACACCAGCTGTTCCCCAGGGGAAGGATTGGCAATCTCCTCCCATGAGATTTGCTGCTTCTGAAAACCTGCTGGGGGGTCATCTATGAGTTACTTCTGACTCCATGACAAACAACAACAACAATCTGTTCCAAGTATTCAAAGAAGGAATGGAAAGTGTAGCCAAATAGAAGGTTGATTAAGAGAACTTTGAGTGTATTGGATGGAAATTCTCCTTTTCCAAATCTGGTCTTCACGATAAAAAGTGGTTTAGGTCAGGAAACAAATGAAAGAAGGCACAATGCTTCTTCACGACACTAACCATTTGTTAGTATGGCAGAATACTAACAATGACACAATTAGAGAAATTTCCCCTTGGTTTATTTCACTCCTCATCCCCCCTAAACTTCATCTTCTCTTTCCCTTTTTAAAAAAATTAAATACACATCCATGTATATAATCTAAGCCATCAGCTCTGCTGGTGAGCCATGGATGTGAGTGGAGCTATGTTCAACAGGGTTTTATTAATGGCTGATTTTTCAAAAATGACCACAGCATTGTTTTCTCTCTCTCTCAATATAGATATTGTTGTTGTTGTTTTTGTTAAGTGGAGTCGAGTCGTAGGCGTCTCATAGTGACCCTGTGAATGAAAGCCCTCAACACTTGTGTGACTTTTATCCTTTCTCCAAGTTCATAGGGTTTCTGGAGGCAAGCTATTTATGGAAGTGGATGCCACTCCTGATTCCAAGCTTGTTTTAATCAGGGAGCTCCACCAAACACTGTCCGCCATGGGTAAACATGAAAGCATTTGACATATCAGTGTCACAGTGTTCAGCTTCACAGCAACCACCATTTACCTTTGTACGGCAAGTGGACACACCAGGGCTATACGACCTAGAAGAATGTTTGAACAAAAACAATGAAAAACATATA
>NW_006399829.1:13508135-13527338 GCF_000299155.1 Elephantulus edwardii
GCTATGAGTCGCAAACGACTCGACGGCACATAACAACACAACAACATCCCTATTTCAGCATTATGATGCATAGCAGGTGATTGAGAAAACCATAGTCTAAATCAGACACGCCTTAGTCCTTAAACTGACATCATTACTCCTCAATAATTTGGAGAGGTCCCTAACTGCAGACTTTCCCAATGCAATATGCCCCCTGACTTCCTGACCACTAGTACCAAGGGTATTGATTGTGGATCCAAGTAAGATGAAGTTGTTGATAGTTTTAATTTCTTCTCCATCTGCCATGATGTTGCCTATCAGTCCAGTGGTAAGAATTTTTATTTTCTTAACATTGAGATGCAATCCATGCCAAAGGCGGCATTCCTTGATCTTCCATAACAAGTGCTTCAAGTCCTCCTCACTTTTAGCAAGCAAGGTTGTGTCATCTGCATAACACAGGTTATTGATAAATCTCCCTCTGATCCTTATGCTGCAGTCCACTTTCTCAAATAATTTGCTCAGCTTACAGATTGAATAGGTAGGGAGAAAAAATACAACTCTGACATACTACCTTCTTAATTTTAAAGCATGCAGTGTTTCCCTGATATGTTCACACAACAGCCTTCTGGTAAAGGCATAGGTTTTGCTTGAGCACAATTAAGTGCTCTGGGATTCCTATTTTTCTCAGTGTCAGCCACAACTTGTTATGACCTACACAGTCAAATGCCCCAGTATAGCCAATAAAGCACAAATAAACATTCTTCTGGCATGCCTTACTTTCCGTCAGGATCCATCTGACATCAGCAATGATATCCCTGGTGCCACGGCCTCTTCTAAATCCTGCGTGAACTTCTAGCAGATCCCTCTCTATGTACTATTCTAGCCATTTAAAAAAATGATCTTCAGCATTATTTTACTTGCATATGGTATTAATGATATTGTTCAATAGTTTCCACATTCTATTGGATCACCTTTTTTGGGATAACCAATGATCAAAGCTAGACGAGTTGTGGGATAATATGAAGGCTATTATTCATGAAGAGAGTCAAATATCATTGTAAAGACAGAGGAGAAAAAAACTCAAAATGGATGTCAGAGTAGACTCTGAAAATTGCTTTATTGTGTCAAGAAGCCAAAACTAAGGGGAAACATGTTGAAGTAAAAGAGCTGAACAGAAGATTTCGAAGGACAGCTCAAGCAGACAAAGCAAAGTATTATAATGGAATGTACAGAGAGCTGGAATTGGAGAATAAAAAGGAAAGAACTTGTTCTGTATTTCTCAAGCTGAGAGAACCGAAAAATAAATTTAAACCTCGATTCACAATATTGAAAGATGCTATGGACATTTATTGAATGACCCTGAAAGCATCAAAAGAAGATGGAGAAAATATATAGAGTCACTGTACCTAGAATAATTGACTGACACTGAAAACTTTCAGGAAGGACCTTATGAGCAGGAGTCAATGGTAACAAAGGAGGAAGTGGAAGCAGCATTGAAGGCAATGACAAAACAATAAGGTTCCAGGAATTGATGAGATACCAATTGATTTGTTTCAATTAACAGATGCAGCTTGGATGTGCTCACCAGTCTATGTCAGAAAATTTTGAGGACAGTTGTCCCGCAAACAGTTTGGAAGAGTGATCCACTAGGACACACACACATACACACATGCACGCATGTTTGTGTTTTATGCAAAGTATTTGACTGTGTGTATCACAAAAAAATTTAGCTAACATTGAGAAGAGTGGGGATCCCAAAACACTTAGTTGTGCTCATGTAAAACCTATGCCTAGACCAAGAAGCTGCTACAGAATAAGGGAACACTACATGGTTTAAAGTTAATAAAGGTGTACAACAAGAATGTAATCTTTCTCCATATCCTTTCAGTCTATATGCTGAACAGGTTGTCTGAGAGTGTGGATTTTATGAACAAGAATGGAACATCAAGGTTGGAGGAAGACTCATCAACAACCTGAGTTATGCAGATGACACAATCTTGCTTGCCAAAACTAAGGAGGACTTGAAGCTTTTACTGCAGAAGATCAAGGACTGCGGCCTTTGATATGGATTGCATCTCAACATGAAAAAAAACCCAACCAAATATCCTCACAACCAGGCCAACTTACAGCATCATGATAGATGGAAGAAAGATTGAAATTGTTAACTATTTAATCTTGGTAAGATCCACAATCAACACCCTTGATCCTAGCAGCCAGGAAATTAAAAGACAAGTTACAATTAGAAAATCTGCTGTCAAAGACCTCTGCAGAGTGCTAAAGAGCAATAATGTCAGTCTAGAGACTAAGGTGAGACTGATCCAGATCTTCTCAATTGCTTGCTATGCATCTGAGAGCTAGAAAGTACTAAGGATGACAGAAGAAGAATTAATGCCTTTAAGCTGTACTATTAGAGAAGAATATTGAATATAACCACAGACTGCTAAGAGAGTAAACAGATCTCTACTGGAAAGGGTGAAACCAGATTACTCGTTGGAAGCAAAGATTTTCAAACTCTGACTCACATATTTTGGACATGTTGCCAAAAGAGACAAGTCCTTGGAGAAAGACATCATGTTTGGAAGGATGGAGGGTCAACTCAGGAGAGGAAGACCCCAGATGACATGGATTGAAAAACTGATTGTGGCAATGGAGTCAGGTGTGTCAGAGATGGTGAGGTTGGCTCAGGAAATGGCAATGTTTGGAGCCATTGTTTATATGGTTGTTATGAATCCTAATCTACTCTATAGCACATAACAACATCAATAATTATACACACGCACACACACACACACACTATGTTTTATCAGAATCAGAGGAAGACTCATCAACAACTTACAGTGTGCAAATAACCCAATTTTACAGAAAGTGAAGAATATATTGTTTTTGTTGTTGCTATGTGCCATCAAGTCGCCTGCAACCCAAAATTACCCTATTTACAGCAGCTCTGAAGCCTGCCCTGTCCTGAGCCAGTCTCACAGATTCTGACAAACCTTCTCCCTATTACTGTATCAATCCATCTTATCTGAGGTCTTCCTCTTCTGTGCTGTCCCCCTACTCTTCTGAGCATGATGTCCTTCTCCAAGGATCGGTTCCTCCTGGCCACGTGCCCAAAGTATGTGAGATGGAGCTTCAAAATCCTAGTCTCCAAGGAGAAACTTGATTTCACTCTATTTGTTTTCTTGGCAATCTATGGTATGTTCAAGACTTTTGCCCAGAACCACAACTCGAAGGCATCGATTCTTCTTCTGTCATCCTTAGTCATTTTCCAGCTCTCTGAAGCATAACAAGTAACTGAGAAGACCGTGGACTGGATGAAGAGCACCTTATTCTCTAGACAGACATTGTTTCTCAGTACTCTGGAGAGGTCTCTGATAACAGATTTTCCCTATACAATTCATCTTTTGATTTCCAGACTGCTGGTTCCAAGAGTATTGATTGTAGAGCCAAAAAAGCTGTAACTGTTAACAATCGCAATCTCTACTCCTTCTATCATGGTGCTACCAACTGGCCTAGTGATAAAAATCTTTGTCTTCTTGATGTTGCACTTCAATTCATATTGAGGACTACAGTAGTTGACTTTCTGCAGCAAACACTTCAAGTCCTCCTAAGTTTTAGCAAGCAGAGTTGTGTCATCTGTGTAACATAGGTTGTTGATGAGTCTTCCTCAAATCCTGATGCACATTTCTCCTCATAAAGCCCACCTTCCTGAATAATCTGATCTGTATATAGATTGAAAAGGTATGTAGACAGGATGCATCCCTGGTGCAATCCTTTCCTGATTTTGAGCCATTCAGTGTTTCCTTGCTCTGTTCTGATGACTGCTTCCTAGTCCAAGTATTGGTTTCATATAAGCACAATCAAATGTTCTGGGATTCCCATTTCCCCCAAGTTATCCACAATTTGTTGTGATCCACACAGTCAAATGTCTTTGCATAGTCAATAAAACACAGATAGACATCCCTCTGGTACTCTGCTGTCTGCCAAGATCCATCTAACAGTGGCGATAATGCCTCTGGTGCCACAACCTCTTCTAAACCCAGCTTGTATTTCTGGTAGTTCTCTGTCAATGTACTGCTCCAGTCTTTTCTGGATAATCCTCAGTAGGATTTTGATAGTGTGTGATATTAGTGATATTGTTCTATAATTTCCACACTTTGTCAGGCCACCTTTTTTGGGAATGGGACTAAATATAGATCTCTTCCAGTCAGTTAGCCAGGTAGTTGTCCTCCAGATTTCTTTGCACAAACCTGGTGAGCACATCCAGTGCAGCATTTGTTTGCTGAAATATGTCAATTGGTATTCCATCAATCCCCAGGGCTTTCCAAGGCCTTCAGAGCAGCCTGAACTTATTTATCATCATTGTCTCTTGAGCATGTGTTGTTTCTTGAAATTCTTCTGTACTAGCCAATTCTTTTTGGTACAGTGACTCTGTATACTGCTCCCATCTTCTTTTAATGCTTCCTGAATCATTCAATATTATACCCATAGCATCCTTAAGCATTGCATCACTTGAATTTGTTCTTTAGTTCCTTTAGCTTAAGAAATGTCAAGTGAGTTTGGCCATTTTGATTTTCTGTTTCCAGGTACTTAAACGTTTCATTATAATACTTTGCCTTATCTCCCCAAGCTGCCCCTTGATTCTATTTAGTGCCTTAACTTCTTGATCTCTTCCCTTTGCTTTGGCTTCTCAGTGCTCTAATGTGATAATCAGAGTTTCTTCTGACATCCATTTTGAGCTTTTCTTTTTCCCTCTTTATAATGACCTTTTGCATTCTTCATGAACAATATTCTTGATATCTTCCCACAGCTCATCTGGTCTTTGTTCAATTAGTGTTTAAGGCCTCAAACCTGTTCCTGACTTGTTTTTTAAATTCGGAGGGGATAGATTCAACATCAAATTTTTACTCTTGTGGATATGATTTAACCTTATTTAGCTTTAATTTGAACTTGCATATGTGCAGTTGATGGTCTGTTCCATAATCAGCACCTGGCCTAGTTTTCACTGCTGATATTGAACTTCTCCAACGATTCCTTCCATAGATATAATTGATTTCGTTCCTGTGCATCTCATCATTTAAAATCCAGGTGTATAGCTTGAGTTCGTGTTTCTTATAAAAGGTATTTGCAATGAATAAGTCATTGATTGTGCAGAATTCTATCATTCTATGCCCAGCTTCATATCTATCATCGTGTTTTCTGACTGTCGCTGTCAGTTCGCTGGCAACTTAACAGCGACACCCTGATGGGGGTAAGCACAATGGAGACACACCACTCTGGCAGAGGATCAGAGAGTCAATCCAGATCAATTTTATTGGGATCTGCACTGCACTTATACAAACAGGAAGACCGGA
The DNA here is from genome assembly GCF_000299155.1 of Elephantulus edwardii. NCBI lineage: Eukaryota > Metazoa > Chordata > Mammalia > Macroscelidea > Macroscelididae > Elephantulus > Elephantulus edwardii. The sequence goes on from NW_006399829.1 coordinate 13,513,466, forward strand.
TAGGGTGGGCTTACAGATGTGGGACATGCAGGTTGGTTAGGAGAGCCTCAGGCCCATGTGGACCACTCCCAGCTCAACAGATGTGTCAGCAGTCTTCCCAGGTGGCGAGCTTTCTTAAGCCAGCACAGCCGAACACAGAGGAGCTTTCTCTACCCCATATTAAAGGCCGCTGGGAGGCTTGCACTTATCTGGAGCTTAGGCTATCTAACCTGGCCAGAGGCCTTCCCTTCCTCCTCAACATTCCGCAACATCTGACTACTGATCCTTCTCTCTGGTTCCCAATTTTCACACTCCAGCCACCCATTATTATTAATGCATCTTAGTTGCATGTTCAATTGATTCCTGACAGCAACAGTTGATAGAAATAATCTGATAGAAATCATCTATTTCCTCCTTTTTGGCTCTGGTTGTAGGCGCATAAATCTGAATGATAGTGGTATTAACAGGTCTTCCTTGTGCATAGGTATTATTCTATTACTCACAATATTGTATTTCAAAATGGATCCAAAAATGACTTTTTTAACTATGAAAGAGACCCCGTTTTTTTTCTTACCTTTTCATCTCCAGGGCAGTAGATCAGATCATCTGATCATCTGATTCAAAATATCCCATGCAAATCCATCTCGTTTTGCATGCCTTCGGGATTGCAGAGCAGCTTCCTGTCACTAGGCCATCAGTGCTCCATAGATAGATAGATAGATGATAGATGATAGATAGATAGATAGATAGATAGATGATAGATAATAGATAGATAGATAGATAGATAGATAGATAGATAGATAGATGTTTTGTGACATCCTCATCATCTCTAACATCCTCAAACCCATTGTTACTTAGCTTCACAACCTTGGTACTAGCAGTCAAGAAATCAAAAGACCAAACACTGACCTCTTCAAAGTGATAATAAAGAGCAAAGATATCATTTTAAAGACTAAGGTGTGTCTGATCAAACCATAGTATTTTCAATTACTTGCTATGCCTTTGAAAATTGGATAATAAGTAAGGATGCTGAAGACTAAACACTTTTGAACTCTGATCCATCCCTCAGTGAGAAGGAACAACACAATGACTATATTAATGGACTTGAGGACATCAGAGATGGTGAGAATGGGGTAGGACAGAGCAAGTTTCAATTCTTCACATCTGTTGTTCACGATGAGTCATAGTGAAATTGATGGTACCTCAAAACAACACAGATATATAGGACTTTTTCTTAAAGACAGAGGAGTTATTCCTAATCTTTCTAACTAACAATTTAACATCTAAAGTCAATCATAAAAATGAATTACTCTTTTCTCTCCCATTTATGTTCCTTGTGTTTGTATTTCAATAGCCTAACTATTTCCTAGTTTCCCCTGAGCAGAGCCACACTCAGACAGAAAAAGGAAGCCTTACCCTCCCATCCTTCCTCTGCCTCCCCACCTCAATGCTTTCCTACAGGCTTCTCAGCATCACTCCTATTAGCACCAGCCTTCAGTCTGAGGCGGCCTCTGCATCTTTAGGAGAGAAGGAACTTAACCACAGTGATCTTTCACCTCTCCATTTCATTGGTATTGAGATGAAGCTGGCTGAGCACGCCAAAGACTTCTTTTCTACTTCATGTTCTATTTTGGGTCTCATCAGTAACTTTCTGCATTTTCTTTTCAGCAGACATCCTCGGCCAGAGAGAAAAAGTTGGTAATTTTAAAATAGCCAGATACCTGGTGCTATTTCAAAGGCATAATGGAGGTCTGTGACATGTTGCTGTGGTGCTGGACTCGGTTTATGTCTTCCATCTTCCTCAGGCGGACAGAAGAATAACTCTGCTTTATGATGAGTTTTGTGTATGTTTACTGGAAAATGTTCTGCTTTCAAGAGACCTTTCACCCCCTCCAAATGCGCCTTGCAGGGAAGCTGCTCTGTAAAGACCGGTGTGTGCTTAGACTGTGGCAAATAGCTGCTCCTATGTCTGAAAGTGCTGAAACTTTCATCTGCCAGGAGATTCCTCTATGGCCACTTGCCTGCATCAATTCCTCAGCTATTTTCATGGGGTTTTAGACTCAGAGAGTGGTAGAAAGTAAGGACAAATACATTGAAAACACCAAACAAAAAGTTCTGATTATAACAATTGTTTGGGTTTAAGTCTGGTTCCTCATTAACTGTTACGTTTCCACTTTAGTGTGTGCTGAAGTTTTTCACTGCAGATCAAACCAGATCAGACATACCTGATTCACGTATTAACCGCAATAACATCCTGTCCTTTACATGTAAGCAGCCAACCTATTGTAACCTCTTATCCAAACGGTTAAAAAGAAATAAATAAATCATTCTCTTTTGATGCTTGGCACTTAACTTGAATGACTTCTTTTGTGTGTTGAATTTGACAACACAGGATGTAGAAAGCATCTTATTTTAAAATACCTTCTCCTGGGCAGATGCCGTGTGTATAATGTATCAGTGAAAGTCTACTTGCTTGTAGCATATAAGCAGGTAAATTGGTGCATTTGGTGATGATTCTCTGTCTTCTTGTTCATATCTGTGCTCCTTTTTTTTTTAAATAAGCCTTTGGAGACCCACTGCTCAGCCATAAGATCCATGGTTTGTGAATAATAAGTAAAGGCACGTGGATTTTTAAAAAAGAAAAAGAGAGTTGCCCAAGAAGAAGGCATCGAGCACCCTGGGTGTGGCGGGAGGGTCCACCCTAGGATGGCTGTGTCTGCTGGGGCCACTAATTATTTTGCAGTCAGAAAGGGCCTGGTGAAAGGCTTAAAGGAGAAATTCAATGCAGTTTCCTTTTATCTGCCTCTCCAATTGATGTCTATACAGAGCAAGCAGGGCTCCCCAAACACGCCAGACTGCCTCAGATACACAAGATTAAGTAGCTAGTGACATTCAAGACCAACTGGCCCACCCAGGAGGACTGAAGCCAGCGGAAAAGCTGTCAGATTTCGCCTTTTCTCCATTAATCTTAAAGCTTTTCAGTGGTGCCAGGTCGCATCTCCATCAGACAAGCCGAGAAAAGTGTCCAGCAGCCCTCCACACTCCCCCACCCTTGCACCCAGGAGAGTAACCCCTTCGCTGCTGGAATGGCCTTTCTGGGATTAGGGTTCTCTCGTTTCTGGATCAGATTTTGAACTCCAATCTCAGATCCTCACCAACTCTAGTGCCTTAAACTCTGGGGAGTAAATCAAAGCTACTCATAGTCTCTTTTTTCCTTAGAGGAGCCCCTGGCTGGTCCGAACGATTAATGTATTTAGTAGCCAGCCAAAGACTCGGAGGCTTGAATCCACCTAGAGGCTCCCTGGAAGAAAGAAAGGCCTGGTATCTACTTCAGTAGTAAGAAAAAAGTTAATTTCTATTTAAGTGGTAAGTAACACCATTCTGTCAACTCAATGAAACTGATGGCTGGGGTGGGTTTTTTAGCCCTTTGGATGCACATAGAGACTCCCCTCCCCAGAGACTGTGGCGCAGACTTCTGAGCGCAGCTGCCCGGGGAACATAGGGTCTGAGTGTCTCTCAGGCATCTGAAAGCATTTACCTGAGTGAGTAGAAGGGAAACTAGTAGTGTGGAATAGATGGTACTATTAAAATAGAGGGTAGAGGTAGATGAGAGAAAGGAAGAAGTCAGGCAGTGCGAATAGAGGGCCATGGAATCTGGATTTGTAATGCTCCTTTCTCATACCCTGTGGAAGCAGGTGACGACCGACTGGGCGGGAGGTCACTAGTGAGGAGCAAGGGGAGCCGCGCCGGCTGAATCCCCGACCCAGGAGCCGGCCTGCCGGGAGCTGCGCGAGCCCGCGGCGCGCTGGGGACACACACTGCGCGGAGACGCGGCCAGAGAGGGCGCCCGGGAGCATGCGGGCCCTGAGCCTCCGGCCTTCCTGAGTCCCGCTCTGCTTTTGAAGCCTCGTCTGAAAGCTCCACGGGCCAGAGGGTGCGCGGGGGTCTTCTCTGCACCGTCCCCACCCCTCCTCCTTTCCAGCGCCCCTGAGAACCGTCTCGGTGGAGTTATTCTCGTTGTCAGCCTGAGCCAGTCCCCAACAATAGGTGTCTGAGAAAGGAGGCCGCCCTGACTCCTTCAGCCAGGGGTGATTTATGCCAGCAGGTATAGACTGATCCAGCTCAAAAAAACAGAAACTCTGGCCTCTCCTAAAATCTTTCACAGCTCATATACTTTTAACACACACGCAGTTTTGGTCACAAAACCCCCATTCTTGAGCAGCATAGATCACTCTCTGGACGGGTTATCTTGTTCCCATTGGTAGGTGTGTGCTTCCCACAGCTCCCACCCCACCCAGATGGCTGCTGGCGGCCAGGATTAGGCCTTTTTCCCCATGTGCTGGGATTAGAAACCAGACCTCTAGATGACTTGCTTTAGGATAATGTTCTGCACAATCCCTGAACTAATTTAGATAACTTCTATCACATCAAAGAAATCACCTCTTAGCATTGACCCTGGAAAAGAGGCCACTACCAACAGTTAATTGCATTTCTGAGTGAGACTAAGACTGACTCATTGCCCTGGAGCCTGAACCACAGCTGACCCTCCAGCTGGTTCTCCCAGGCTGTAACTAACACAAGAGGAGATTGCCCATCTTTCTACCAAGGAGTCACTGGTGGATTTGAACTATCTATCACGGTCTTCTAAACCCGGGCTGAACTTCTGGCAGTTCTCTGTCAATGTGCAGATCCAGTCGTTTTTTGGATGATCTTTGGCAATATTTTGCTTGCATGTGATGTTAATGATATTGTTCAGTAATTTCCACATTCTGTTAGATCACTTTTCTTGGGATAGAGAACAAATAAGGATCTTTTCCAGTCAGTTAGCCAGAGAGCTGTCCTGGCATAAAACTAGTGAGATGTTCAGGGCTACCTGTTCAGGTACAGCAGCAGTCAGGCGATCAGGAGATGTAGTGCATTGGGAAAGTCTACAATCAGGGACTTGTCTAAGTTATTGAGAAGCAATGATGATGTCAGGTGAGGATTAAGGTGTGCCTGATTCAGGCTATGGTCTTTTCAATCACTTGCTATAACTAAGATTAGATAATGAATAAGGATGACACTGAAGAATTAATGCCTTTGAGTTGTGTTGGAGAAGATTGCTGAGTATCCCACGAACTGCCAAAAGAACAGACACATAGTTTTGGAGAAACTGCAGCTGTAGTGCTCCTTGGAGGCAAAGATGATGAACCTTTGTCACATACTTTGGTCATGTTGTTAGGAGAAGCTATTCTTTGGAAAGGGACATCATGCTTGGAAAGGTGGAGGTAAAAGAGAGGAAGGGCCTCAACCAGACTGACACAGTGACTGCTGCAATATGCTGAATTATGACTTGAGTACGTCTGAAATAAAAAGGATGGTACAGGATAGGACATGGTTCAGTTCTGTTGTTATAGGGGTCACTGTGTGTGAGTTATACTTAACTTGATGAAAACTAATAATACCCTTTGGGTTGGCAGGACAACTCTTTACCCACCAGGCCACTGCTGTTCCCTTTGTTAGACTAACATGGTGGGAATTAAAAGACAATGAAAAGATAAGTCTGTGCTGTTACCACTATCACCTAAACTGGAGGAAGTGAATGTGCCCTGACTCTGCATAGAATGCATTTCTTTCTCTCATTGCCATCAAGTCAGAATTAACTCCTCGCTGACCCTCCAGTAAGTTCTCAGGGGCTGTAAATCACAGGAGAGAAGACCGCCCATCTTTCTCCTGAGAAGCCACTGGCAGATTCGAACCACCTTTAGATTAACAGTACAACTCCCTATACTCTATACCACCAGAGTTCTCTGCATATTACACGTATATGCATGTAGTGCTACTTACCAGTGGCAACCTCTCTCCCTAGGTTACTTTCCTAAACACTTTGAAAAATCCCTGGAGTTTTAAGTGTGGGCAGGTGATGCGTGTGGTTGAATTATTTTTTTAAAAAAATAAAGTATACTGATAACTCTTTTTTTTTTCTGAAAGGAATTTTAGTCCTTCTTGTTTTTATGTGCTGTCGAACTGACCATGACTCCTAACGACCCGATACACAACAGCTTTGAACCCTGCTCTATCCTCTGCTGATCTCACTCAGATACCCCTACCCTCAATAACCCAGTTATTGTGTCAATAAATCTCTTCTTGGGTCTTCCTCTCCTGCACTGTCTCTCGACCCTTCCAAGCATGATGTCCTTCTCCAAGGACTGGTCCCTCCTGACAACATCCCCAAAATATGTGAGATGGAGCCTCAAAATCCTTGCTTCCAAGGAACAGCTTGAATACACCTTCTCCAGGACAGACCTAGTATGTTCAATATTCTTCTTGTCCAGCACCACATCTCAAAGGCATTAATTCTTCTTCTGTCATCCTTATTTATTGTCCAGCTCCCTGAAGCTAAACAGGTAATTGTGAAGACCATGTCCTGGTTATAAATAGAATTGTGTCTAGACATAACCAAGAATGTATTGAACACTTTGTCAGTATCATGCAAATCCAATAGTCCAAACCTAATGGTATAAAATACTTTAAAAAGGAAGCACTCACCCAAACAAAGGGTGATTACACAGGGAAGTGAGGCTTAATAATTTTTTGAATTAATTATGTGCTCATTCTGATGCATGCATTCAGAACACAGAGCTGTTGGGTATTTTTATGGGACACAAATTTCTGGCATCAGTATGCTCCAACCTCTAATATTACAGTTGAGAAAAAGATAAGGACCCTCACAAAGGGAACTTAAGCCCCTTAAGTCAGGTGTTTTGTCTAGGAATTTAACAAACAGGCTTTGTGTGATCAGAGTCGCCCCAGGAAGGGCCAGCAGTCAAGATTGCAATCACTGTGGATGGAGGGGTCCATCCTGGGCGGCTGGGCTGGAAGATCTTGCCTCCGCATCAGCCTCAACCTCACTCCCCGCCACCACCACCCTCCCAGGCTGCAGGAGTCCACACAGGTAGCTGGCGAACGAACTGAATAAGAATCCAAAGTGGTAGCCACATTCTGTCTCAAGATGATGGGCATGATAAGGCCTTTGGAGTAGCCTCCACTCCTTCCTGCTTCCCATATATATGCTTGCTTTCCCTCAGAGATTCACAAGTGAACATAAACCATGTCCTATTCATGCAATACACAAATCCTTCATCAGGTACTTAAGGAGATGAGTGACTGACAGCATCTGGATTGATAAGGGCCCAAACTCCCTGTATGTAGTCTTCCCCTCAGGCCTAGCCACACATTATGCAGTTAGTTAGGAAAGGTGCCTTATATTATGGAGGCAGGGAGACTGGCCTGTTCTCCATTTTTCTTCCTTTCTATAAGGCCATGGGAGAAGGGGGATGAAGCTGGTTAGTGAAGTACAACAGCTATTGTCATGGTTGTAAGCACAGATCTCTCAGACTCCAGGTAGCCACAAGCCACCCTTCCCCAGCTGTGTTGATGTCAGCAGGCCCTTGTGATGAAAATGGGAAGAGCAAGATGCTTTGCCTTGGAATTCTACCGTCATGAAACATCCTGCCCTTACAAAAACACACACCAAAAAACAATCCCCATCTTTTTTTAATTTTTATTAATTTCAATGAACATTTACAGAGATTTTGGATTTCCATTCATTCACTGTTGCACTTTTCTCCCCACCCCTCACCCCCAGCTCGCTCTTCTCTTTGAAAAGTAAAAGAAAAATGCCTTCATTGGTATACAATCCCCCCGCACTCCCCCACTCCCACCCTGTGTATACGCCACTCTGCAACCTTCATTCCGACTCTTATGATAATCATAATGCCCTATATTACTCTTAAACTGTTCCCTCCCTTATCCATTTCAATGGAGTATATATAATTTATCCAGTTTTTCTCATTCTTACCTCAACCTTGATGTCAGTCCCATTCTACCGCAGTGGCACTATGCAGTGTTTGGCCTTTTGTGACTGAGATATTTCACTCAGCATAATGTCCTCCAGGGTCACCCATTTTGAATAATTTTGCATGAGTTCCTTCTTTTTCAATGTAGCATAGTATTGCATTGTATGAATATACCACAACTTCTCTATACATTCATTTGCTGATGGACACTTAGGTTGTTTCCAAGTCCTTGCTATTGTGAACAAAGCTGCAATAAACATGGGTGTGCATATATCTGCTTGGATGGCGGTTATGGTCTCTTTAGGGTATCTTCCCAGTAGTGGAATTGCTGGGTCAAATGGTATCTCTACTTGCAACTTTTTGAGAAAGCGCCATACCGCTTTCTAGAGTGGTTGCACCATTTTACACTCCCACCAACAGTGAGTCAAGATTCCAGTTTCTCCACAACCTCGCCAGCATATGTTGCTTGCTGTTCTGTTAAATTTTGCTAGTCTTACTGGAGTGAGATGATATCTCATAGTTGTCTTGATGTGCATCTCTCTTAGAGCTAGGGATTTTGAATATTTCTTCATGTACTTGTTGGCCATCTGAATGTCTTCTTTGGTGAAGAAGACATTTCATATCCTGTGACCATTTTTCTCTTGGATTATTTACCTTCATCTTGTTATGGTGCTCAAGTATTTTATAAATTCTAAATATAAGTCCCTTATCTGAAATGTCATTACCAAATACTTTTTCCCAGTCTGTGGCTTCTCTTTTTACCCTGTTGGAGAAGATTTTGGATGTGCATAGGGATTTGATTCTTAGAAGGTCCCATTCAGCTATTTTATCTTCTCCTGGTTGTAGATTTTTCAGGATACTTGGAAGACTCTTTATGTTGTGGATTAGGACTACTAGAGTTCTTCTAAGCTTTTCTTTAATGAAGTTTATAGTCCTTGGTTTTAGTCCTAGGTCCATGATCCACCTTGAATTGGTTTTTATATTGGAGTGAGGTGGGGATCTTGTTTAAGTCTTCTGCAGATAGTTTTCCAATTTTGCCAAAACCATTTGTTAAAAGGCTGTCATTTCCCCACTTAACTGATTTCATTTCCTTGTCAAAAATCAGTTGATCATAAGTACATGGGCTGATTTCTGATTTCTCAGTTCTATTCCATTGATCTATATGTCTGTCATTGTACCAGTACCACGCTGTCTTAACTACCACGGCAGTGTAGTAGGATTTTAAATCAGGGAGTGAGATGCCTCCTACCTTTTTCCTATTTTTAAGGAGTTCTTTGCTTATTTGGGGTTTCTTTCCATTCCAAATGAAGCTCAAGATTGCCTTTTCCAGCTCATTGAAGAATGGGATTGGTATTTGTATTGGGATTGCATTGAACATGTAAATTGCCTTTGGTAGTATTGCCATTTTCACAATATTGAATCCTCTTACCCATGAGCAAGGGATATTCTTCCCCTTCTCCAGGTCTCTTTTTGTTTCTTGTAGTAATGTTTTGTAATTTCCTTTGTGCTTCTGGTTAAATTTACTCCCAAGTATTTAATCTTGTGATTAGCTGTTGTGAAGGGTATTATTTTTCTTAGTTCCAGCTCTGTATTCTCTATGTCACTGTAGAGAAATCCAACTGATTTTTGTATGTTGATTTTGTATCCTGCTACTTTGCTGAATTGGGCAACTACATCCAATAGTTTTCTTGCTGAGTCTTTAGGGTTTTCTAAGTATACTATCATATCATCTGCACAGAGAGATAATTTTACCTCCTCTTTGCCAATTTGGATACCTCTCATGTCTATCTCTTCTCTTATTGCTATCACTAAGACTTCCAATGAGGACACCATTTGCCTTGTCTCAGAAAAACAAAAGGGCTGGACTTACTCAGTGTTTCTTAAGCTGAAGGAGTTGAAAAACCAATTCAATCCACGGGTGTCAATACTTAAAGATAGTTTGGGTAGAATGTTGAATGATCCAGGAAGTATAAAAAGAAGATGGAAGGAGCACACAGAGTCACTGTATCAGAAGGAATTGGCTGACACAGAGGAATTTCATGAAATAACATGTGAGCAAGAAGCAATGGTGATGAAGGAGGAAGTTCAAGTTGCTATGAAGAAATTGGCAAAAAACAAGGCTCCAGGAGTTGACAGCATACCAGCTGATTTATTTCAACCAACAGACACTGCCCTGGATGTGCTCACTAAGTTGTGCCAAGAAATCTGGAGGACAGCCAGCTGGCCTACTGACTGGAAGAGATCGATATTTGTTCCCATTCCAAAGAAAGGCGACCCAACAGAGTGTAGAAATTATCAAACAATATCATTGATATAACATGCAAGCAAGATTCTGCTGAAAATTATCCAAAAACGTTTAGAACAATATGTCAACAGAGAACTGCCAGATGTGCAGGCTGGATTTAGAAGAGGTCGTGGTAGTAGGGATATTATAGCTAATGTTAAATGGATCTTGGCAGAAAGCAGAGAATACCAGAAGAATGTCTATCTGTGTTTCGTTGACTATGCAAAGACTTTTGACTGTGTGAATCACAACAAGCTGTGGCTGACTCTGAGAAGAATGGGAATCCCAGAATATTTGATTGTGCTAATGCGAAACCTATACTTGGACCAAGAGGCAGTCATCAGAACAAGGAGACACTGGATGGTTCAAAATCAAGAAAGGGGTCCGCCAGTGATTTATTTTTGTCTCCATACCTTTTCAATCTGTATGCAGAACAGATCCTCTGAGACACTGGGCTGTACGAGGAGGAATGTGGCATCAGGATTGGTGAAAGAGTCATCAGCAACCTGCGTTATGCAGATGACACAACCCTGCTTGCTGAAACTAAGGAGGACCTGAAGCACTTGCTGCAGAAGGTGAAGGCCTGCAGTCTTCAATATGGATTGAAGCTCAATATCAAGAAAACAAAGATTCTCACCACTGGGCCAATTGGCAGCATCAGTATGGATGGTGAAGAGACTAAGATAGTTAACATTTTTCATTTACTTGGTTCCACAGTCAACATTCTTGGTAACAGCAGCCAGGAAATCAGCAGACAAATTGCATTGGGAAAGTCAGCTGTGAGGGACCTCTCAGGAGCACCGAAGTGCAACGATATCAGGCTGGAGACTAAGGTGCGCCTGAACCAGGCTATAGTCTTTGCAATTACGTGCTATGCATTGGAGAGTTGGACAGTGAATAGGGATGATAGAAAGAGAATTGATGCCTTTGAGTTGTACTAGAGACGAGTGTTGAATATACCATGGACTGCTAGGAGAACAAAAAGGTTTGTCCTGGAGAGGGTGAAGCCAGAATATTCCCTGGAGTCAAGGATTCTGAAACTTCGTCTGACATATTTTGGGCATGTTTCAAGGAGAGACTGGTCCTTGGAGAGGGACATCATGTTTGGGAGAGCGGAGGGACGGCGCAGGAGAGGAAGACCCTCGATGAGATGGATCGATTCTGTGAGTGGAGTGGTGGGAATGAGTGTGTTTGAGACAGTGAGGTTGGCACACGATAGAATGGCATTTAGGGCTCTTGTACATAGGGTCGCTATGAGTTGCAAATGACTCAATGGCACATAACAACAGAACAAGACTTCCAATACAATATTGAATAAGAAAGGCGATAATAGTCACCCTTGCCTAGTTCCTGTTCTTAAAGGGAATGCCTTTAACCTCTCTCCATTGAGTACAATGTTGGCTCTCGACAACCCCACTTCTATGATAAGAAAAGGTGCTCTGGTGGTACAGCTCATTACATGCTGCCCTCCTAACTGAAAGTCCTCTCAATCTACTGCCCTAAAGCTGGAGCTGAATCATCGCTGACCCCCCGGTGGGATTTCAAAATGGAGTTGCTCGTGGAATCTAGACTCCAGAGAGGTGCCACTTTGGGGTTAGCAGCCCAACACCCTACCTGCCACCAAAGCACCCGGAAAGGTCCGGGATTAAATCCACCAGCTGCTCCATATGAGAAAGATGGAAAGTCTCACTTCATAAAGATTGAGAGTCTCTATTTCTGCTGAGATGTTCAAAGGACAGTGCAAGAGAAATTCAGTATCTGGCATCGTTGGTTTTCTTGGCATTGTGCAAGATAAACCCGGTATTTCTACTGATACAGTTCATACAGTTTTTAAAAACTATTCAGTGTGCTGACAAAACCTTTAAGTAAAAAAATAAATAAATAAAATAAAATAAAGATTGAGAGTCTCAGAAGTCCAATGGAGGGTCACCAGAAGACAGTCTCCACCCAATGGCAGTGAGTGGATGGGTATTATCAGAAGAGATTAGCATCCGGAGCAAGATAGCATGCTTGTTAAAGTCGTGATGGTGTTGTTATTAGGTACTGTTGAGTTGAGTAGAACTCATAACAACCCTATGAATAACAGATCTGAACCCTGTCTGTCCTGTGCCATCCTCAGAATCTCTGATACACTTTGAGCCCTTTGCCGCAGTCACTGTGTCAATCCATCTGGTCAAGGGTCTTTGTCTGTTTTGCTGTCCCTCCACCTTCCCAAGCATGATGTCCCTCTTCAATGAATAGCCTCTCCTAGCAACATGCCCAAAGTTACATTAGATGAAGTTTAACTATCTTTGCCTCTGAGGAACACTCTGACTGCACCTTCTCTAAGACATACTTGTTCTTTTGGCAGTTCATGGGGTATTCAATATTCTTCTCCAACAGCACAGTTCAAAGGTACCAATTCTGCTTCTGTAACCTTTATTCAGTGACTAGCTCTTAGCAGTATAGCAAGGGACTGAAAAGTTCATGGCCTGAATAAGTCACACATTAGGACCAGCGAAAAAAAGAAGACCCTCAACAGAATGGATTGACATGTAACTGTAACAGTGGGTTCTAACCATCAGAAATTGTAGACTATCACAGGACTGAAAGCAGGAGTGGCATCCACTTCCTAAACAACATACCTCTGGAAACTCTATGAACTTTGATAAATGACAATGCTATAGAAAGGTTTCAGGCCTTTTGTTCATAGTGTCTTTATGAGTTATGCTCGACTTGATGGCAATCAACAACAACAACATCACAGGATTGGGCAGGGCTTTGTTCTGTCTCTAGTGGTAACTGAAAGGTTGGAGGTTCAGGATCTACCCAGAGGAAACTGGGGAAAAACCAAATAAACTCAGTGATCCACTGCTGAGAAATCAATTATCGAACAGCCTAAAAAGTACAATTTTATTCAGATACACGTAATGCCTCTATGAGTCAGAGTCAACTTACTAGCAACTGGGTTTTCAAATTTTAATTTTTAAAACATTTTTGGTAACCAGTCAGATCTGATTTGACAGTACACTCACAAAAAGAATAAAATTTAAAAAAAGAAAAAAATTAAAAACCCAAACATATTTGTTAGAGATGAGCAGGGGTTAGTGGAGCTCTGGTGGCCTAGTGCTAAGGAGTTGCTCTGTCAAACCAAAGGAAAACAGTTCAAATACAGAAGCGGCTCCGCAAGAGAAAGATGGGTAATCTCCTTCCATGTGAATATTGCCTCTGAAAACTTGCTGGTAGGTCAGCTATGAGTTGATTGCAACTCAACAATACATAATAACAACAACAGGTCTAAGCAAGTGGCTCTAATGAAGTAGTCTGTAGAGAATTGCATTGGGGATTCAAAGACCATGTCTCTCTCAATTCCACCAGCAATGGATGGTCAATATGAATCTGACCTGATTATATGGCAGTGAGTGAGGAAAGTGTAGGTAAAAAGTCATTGTGCCTTCATTTGATTAAAGGCAGATTTTGTTCAGTTCTTGACAGAAGAAATTATCAACACAACACTGGCCTCAAGTGTGTCTTCATTTCTTCTCAGAAGCTTCAAAAGCATGGTGTTGTTATGTGCCATCAAGTTGCTTGCAACACATAGCTACCCTATGTACAACAGCCCTAAACTCTGCTCTGTCCTGTGCCAATCACACTGTCTCTGATACACCCATTCTGATTACCCCAGTCACTGAATCAATCCAGCTCATAGAGGGCCTTCCCCTCCTGCGCTGTCCCTCCACCCTCCCAAGCATGATGTCCTTCTCCAAGGACTGGTCCTGTCCTTACAACATGT
>NW_006399829.1:13527773-13532338 GCF_000299155.1 Elephantulus edwardii
TGACATTGAGCCTCAATCCATATTGGAGGCTGCAGTCCTTGACCTTCTGCAGCTAGCGCTTCAGGTCCTCCTCAGTTTCAGCAAGCAGGGTTGTGTCATCTGTATAACGTTTATTGTTGATAGATCTTCCACCAATCTTGATGCCACATTTCTTCTCATAGAGCCCAGCTTCCCACATAATCTGTTCTGCATACAGGCTCAAAAGGTATGGAGACAGGACACATCCCTGGCGTATGCCCTTCATAGCTAACCATAAAAAAAACAAACAAAAAAAATGAGGTAAAAATGGAAAACAGCCATAATTACGATAGTAAATACACACAAAAATTGGAAAATAGGTACTTGTTTCTTGACTATTTGATATAATATTTCAATGTTGGTGGCCTAGAGGGTAAAGCATTGTGCTACCAAACCAAAAGGCACATGGTTTGAATCCACCAGCTTCTCTTTGGGAGAAAATGGGCAATCTACTTTCAAGTGATTTACAGCCTCTGCAAATCTACTGGAGAGTTAACTGTGAGTGAGTTCTCACTCCACAGTACATAACAACAAAAACAACAAAATCGATGTTCCCATTTTCCCTGCCAATTCCAAGGAAAGTTTTCATTTCTTTTTATTGTGGAAGGGAAAAACCTGGTAAGCAATTGGCACTTGGAAATAAAGTAGCAAGTGCAGCAGGCCCGACATCACTTCCTTCAAAATTTTCTAGAATTTATTTCCTTTCCGTTTATCTTAACTTATCCATACTTGCATTTTTTTTCTGTCTTCCTTCTTTGGTCTCTCTTTCAATTGTTCCTATATTTATTTGTATGAGTAGAGGAAACATTTGGGCCAAATCGAAAATTACCTGGTTCTTAAACTGATTTTTTAAAAAAAGTGGTAAACATACAAGTGGCAAAACATTTACCATTTTGATAATTTTCACATTATGAAAGCTCAATGCTTTCTCAGAAGTTGATCCCCCTTCCCCCAGTTTTTGAAACGAATCAGCTGCATGTTCCACCTTTTGTGAATCACAGTCACAGTGCAGCCATTGTTTGGATGGAGAGGTAAGTCTAATTACCGTGAATCATATAGTATGACACCCAGAAAAATAATGCTCAACATATCTCAAATATGAGTTAACTTACTCTGCAAACAACTTACAGGTGAGCTTGTCAGATAAGTTGTTAAGTTGTGAGCCATTGAATTGGAACTGACTCAGAGCTGACACTTCGGTGAGATTTTAGAGGCAGTAAACTGCACAAAAGGAGACTACCCATCTTCCTCCAGCAAAGCCGCCAGAGAACGCAAACTTTTAGGGTTGCAGCACAGCTTCTTACCACTTGGCGATCAGAGCTCCTTATCAGATAAGTGACGCCATTTAAAATCAAATATGCTAGGGATTTTGAAAGCCATCCTTGCCTTCACCTCTTCCAAGCCATGTCTTGAGTTTATAATAGGAAATGGAAGAGTTTTGACTGATAACACGGAACAGGCACAGATTGGTTACACCTTTTGGAACAAATACAGTTCCAGAAAAAAGACCCCCATCAGTCTGGAGACCGGACTTTTGTGGGCGTGCTAACGTAATTCATCCTCTTCACGGTTCACAAGGAGTATCACCTTTGTAGTTCACTCAACTACTTCAATCAGCAGTCGAGTATGTTTTGCCTGTCTGGCAAAATGGCTTCTGCCAAAAGAAAGGATAAAGTTGTTATGTACTTTTGAGTCAAAATTGCCTCATTGCTGACTCTGCAGTGAATTTTCAGAGGCTGTAATTTGCACAGGAGGAGATGGTCCATCTTTCTCCTGCAGAACAGTTGGTGGATTTTAACTGTGTCTTTGTGTTGGCAGGACAACTCCTTAACACCACAGGGATAGTTGAAAGTAATAGAGGCAATTTTCTACTTTTCAAAAAGTGTGTTAGAGCTCCCCAACTCTACCCCACCCCACATTGAGAGTGGAGCAGTCAGGGGAACCCGGATGCCCACCACGCTGCAGACCACAGGGAAAATTATAGACTTGAGGAGAGGTAGGCCACACACAGAGGAGATTCCTTCCAGGCTGCATGAAACCTAAAACATAAGAGATCAGGTGAATAGAGGTACCAGTAGCTGTTTTCCACCCCTCCTCTTTTCAAAAGAGAGTACACCAATCAGAAGAACCTGGTCACTGGCCACTCCACTGAAGAAAATAATAGATTATAGGAGAGGCAGGCCACACTCAGGCAAGGTTCCTGTAGAGCTAAACTGCAGAACAGAGAGAACTTGAAGGACTCTAGGGAAAGCAAGCTTTATCACTGCACAGGACCAGAAAGGACTCTTAGTAGAGCAAGTTGCGTTCTCCATAAAGGAAACTTTTAGTCAGCAAATAATCAATAACATCATAAAGATAAAGAACTATCAACAACTTACACAGACACAATAGAAATAGCCTAACACAGAGCAAGGAAAACTTTACATAATGCCAAGAAAGCAGTATGCAGCCTCAAACACTGTGGGGAGTCGGGGGAATACACCAAGCCTTCTTTAAAAAAAAAAAAAGAAGAAGAAGATCGTATTGCAGAGTCAATGAATACCCCAGATACAGGGAAGCAGAAGAAATATATTGATGTAGAGTTACACAAAAAGCCACTGAAGAAGTTACAAATGACGAAGAAAGAATTGAGGCAAGAAATAAAGTGAATACTACAGAGATAGGCAGAGAGGAAATCAACTGGAGTCACATGAATATTAAAGTACAAATGATGGAAGAAAGAATTGAAAGTATAAATAAAGAAGCACAACCAGCATAGTGCTGGAAATATCAGTAACGTATCCAGAATATAGACTAAAGTGGCAGAAGTTTTCAACATGCAAGAGGGAAAGAAAGGAAAGAAAGAAAAGAAAGAAGGAAAGAAGAAAGAAAGAAAGAAAGAAAGAAAGAAAGAAAGAAAGAAAGAAAGAAAGAAAGGAAGGAAGAAAGAAAGAAAGAAAGAAAACAGAACAAAAACAAAAGAGTTGGAACAGAAAGTCAGTGAACTGGACAACAAGAACCTTAATTGGAACATTGTTATTGTTGTTGTGTACCATCAAGCCAGAACCAACCCATAGCTGACCCTCTGGCAGGTTTTCAGAGGGTTAATCGCATGGGAGGAGATTGTCCATCCTTCTTCCGTGGATCAGCTGGTGGCCTTGAACCATGTGCCTTCCCAATTGCAACACAGCTTCTTGCCGTTAGACTACCAGAGCTCCCAGAACATACTAGAAGAAAAACGAAAAGAAAAGGAAAAAAAAACAAACCAAAAAAGAAACTGAAGAAAATATTAGAATCATGTGGGAAAGAACAACATACATGTGATTGAAATATCAGAGTGTAAGGGAAGGAGAGAAACACTAAGAAAATTGTGGAAGGTACTAGAAGAAAACTTCCAAGGTATTATGAAGAACAAGGAAATCCACAGTCAAGAGGCTCAGTGAACTCCAAACAAACTAAACCTCAAAAAGAAAACACAAGCCACATCATAAATTCTCAAATAAACACCAAAGATAAAAAATAGACTAGTAAAAGCAGTGTGAGACAATTACATACAAAGGAGAACCAATTGGATTAAGTTCTAATTTCTAAGCAGAAACAATGTGAGCAAGAAGACAATGGGATAGTATCTACAGAAGGTTGAAAGGAAACAATTGCTAGGCAAGGATCTTGTACCCAGAAAAGGTGCCCATTAAATATGAAGGAGAAATTTGATCATTTGCAAAATAGCAGGAATTTAAGGAATTCATGAAAACAAGACTAACTCTACAAGAAATAGTAAGGGAAGTCCTTCACACAAAGACATCAAAGAAAAGTAGATGTACCACAAGAACTAAAAACAAGAGAAAAAGAAATATAGCAAAATGTCAAGAATTAAACTTGGCCTGTCAATAATTACATTTAATGTGAATGGTTTAAATGCACCAATTAAAAGAAAAGAGTAGTATAATGGATTAAAAAACAAAGTCCATCCATATGTTGCCTACAAGAGACATGTCTAAGAAATTAAGAAAAAGACTAAAAATCAAAGGCTGGGAAAAATATATTAAGAAAATGACATCCACAAACAAGAAGTAACAATATGATTCTCTGAAAAAATAGGCTTGAGAATGAAAACTACCATAAAATATTGGGGTGGGGGGGAGATTAGGAAAGTCACTATGTAATAATTAAAGGCACAATGGATCAAGAAGACAGCTTGGTCAACATCTATTTCACCAAATCATAGACCTGAAAAACACATAGAACAATGGTTAACAGATCTGAAGAAAGAAATATGCAAAATCACAAAGTGGTAGAAGACTTTAACACATTACTGTCAGCTCAAAAGAAGCTCAATAAAGATGCAGAAGACTAAAATATACAATCAGCCAACTCGACCTTACAGATATATTCAGGATACAATACCCAATAGCAAGGAGTTGGAAACAACCTAAGTGCCCATCAACAAATGAATGGCTAGAGAAGTTGTGGTATATTCGCACAATGGAATACTATGCTGCATTAAAAAACAAGGAACTCATGCAATATTACGCAAAATGGTTGACTCTGGAGAACATTATGCTGAG
>NW_006399829.1:13533318-13541098 GCF_000299155.1 Elephantulus edwardii
AAAAAACCAACTCAGTTTACTTTCTTTTCAAGAGCACATTGTACATTCTCCAGAACTGATCATATATTGGGACACAAAGCAAGCCTCAACAAATTAAAAACATTGAAATAAAACAAAGTACCTTCTCAGATCACAATAAAACTAGAAATTAACAAGAGAATAAAGGATAAAAACAATCCATGTGGAATATAAATAACACCCTGATAGAGGACTATCTGGAAAGCTGGACAAAGACTAGAGATGAGAGAAGGAGAAATGATGCCTTTGAGGTGTGGTACTAGAGAAGAACTTCAAAATCCTAGCCTCCAAGGTGAAACTTGGTTTCACCCTTCCAAGACCGACCTATTTGTTTTCTTGGTGGTCCAAGACTCTTCTCCAGCACCACAACTAAAAGGCATCAATTCCTCTTCTGTCATCCTTAGTCATTACCCAGTTCTCCGATGCATAGCGAGTAACTGCGAAGACCATGGACTGAATCAGGTGCACTTTAGTCTCTAGATTGATGTCATTGCTTCTCAGTACTCTGGAAAGGTCCCTGACAGCAGATTTACCTAATGGAATTCACATTTTAATTTCCTGACTGCTGGTTCCAAAAGTGTTGAATGTGGAGCCAAATAAGCTATAACTATCACAACCTCAATCTCTTCTCCATCCATCACGACCAATTGACCCAGTGGTTTGAATCTTTGTCTTCTTGATCTTGACCTTCAATCCCTATTGAAGACTACAGTCTTTGACCTTCTGCAGCAAGCACTTCAGGTCCTCCTTAGTTTCAGTGAGCAAGGCTGTGTCATGTGCGTAACGTAGATTGCTGATGAATTTTCCTCCAATCCTGATGCCATATTCCTCCTCATAAAGCCCAGCCTCCAGAATGATCTGTTCTGCATATAGATTGAGAAAGTATGGAGATAGGGTATATTTACTCTTATTATCACAGTTACTATGTTAATCCATCTCATTTAGGGTCTTCCTCTCCTGCACTGTCCCTCCACCCTTCCAAGCATGTTGTCCTTCTCCAAGGACTTGTCTTTTCCTGGCAATATGTCCAAAGCATGTGAGATGGACCTTCAAGATCTTTGCCCAAAGGAGAAACTTGGTTTCACCCTCTTTTGGACAGATATGTTTGTTCTCTTGGAAGTCCATGGTATGTATGTTTAATATTCTTCCCAAGCACCACAATTCAAAGGTATCAATTCTTCTTCTATCACCCTTAGTCATTGTCCTATTCTATTCCCATCACCTCTGGAAAAAAGGAAATTATAAGGCAAAGGGCTGAAATCAAAGGGAGAGAAAAAGAAAAGTAATATGAAATATTAGCAAGATCACTAACTTGTTATTTGTAAAGATCAATAAAATGGACAAATCTTTGGGAAAGGTAACAAAAAAAAAGAAAGAGAAGACATAAACAACTAGAATAAAAAATGATAGAGGTGACATCACAACAGACCAGATCAAATTAAATTGATAATAAAAGAACATTATGAAAAGTTACACTCTGATAAATTTGAAAAACTAGAGGAAATGGTCAAATTCGTAGAAATTTACACCCTACCCAAGAACACTTGAACAGAATCATCACAAAGAAGGAAACTGATCATAAAAAAGGCTCCCTCCCACCACCTCAATAAAAATCCTGGCCAAGATGGATTTATGGGTAAATTCTACTAAACATTCAAATTAACTACCACCAATTCTACTTAAATTATTTTTTAAAAAATAGAAAAAAAGGAATAAACCCAGAATCATTCTATGAAACAAGAATAACATTAATACAAAAATCAGACATAGTAGACATCGCCAAAGGGGGGGAAAAAACCACCCCAAACTATAGATCAAGATTGCTCATGAACTTAGATGTAGAAATCCTTAACAAAATCCTGGCAGATAGAATCCAACAATATATTAAAAAAATAATGCATCATAACCAAGAGGGATTCAAAAGAGGTATAGAAGAATGGTTCACATAAGAAAAATAATGTAATTTATTATATTAACAAAACAAAGAGCAAGAACCACATGATTCTATCAATTGATGCATAAAAGGCCTTTGATAAAATTTCAACATCCACTCCTGATTAAAACACTCAACAAAAAAAGGGAATTTCTTCAACACAATCTAAAGTATATACAAAAACTAAGAGCCAATATCATTCTGAATGAAGAAAGACTCAAGGCATTACCCTATAAACAAATACCCACTATCACCACTCCTGTACAATTTTATACAATCAATGATGTATTCATCCTAAATACTTTTATAAAAAAACAGAGATAGTGACTATATACATGTACGTCATCTGATGAACTACAAAAGAATCAGATAGATTATATCTGTGGAATGATGCATTAAAAAGCTTAATATCAGCTGTGAAAACCAGGTCAGGGTGCTGATTATGATACGGACCACAAATTACTCATGTGCAAGTTCAATTTGAAGCTAAATAAAATAAAAACAAAGCCACCAGAAGAAAAACATAACCTTGAGTCTATCTTACATGAATTAAAAAAGCACCTCAAGAAAAAGTTTGATGAAGAAAGACCAGATGAACTGTGGGATGATTTAAAGAATATCATCCATGAAGAATGAAAAAGGCCATTACAAAGACAGAGGTGGAAGAAAAGACCAAATTAGATGTCAGAAGAGAATCTGAATACTGACTGCACTTGAATGCTGAGATACCAAAACAAAGGGTAAATTAAAGAGTTGAACAGAAGATGTCGAAGGGCAGCTTGAGAAGACAAAGTGAAACTTTATAACAAAATATGCAAAGAGCTGGAGTCAGAAAATAAAAAAAGGAAGAACTCATGCAGCATTTCTCTTTTTTGGGGGAATAATTTATTCTTTACTAACTATAAAAAAGACACAAAGGAGCAACAGAGGAAACAGATTTTCTTGAAATTGTATACAAATTGTAAATAGACTTCCTCATGTCATTCAGCATTCCTTAAGCTAAAAAAAACTGAAGTACAAATTGTAGCCTCGAGTTGCATTCTTAAACATATAGGAAACATCAAAAGAAGATGGAAGGAATACACAGAGTTACTGTACCAAAAAGAATTGGCTAACATGGAACAATTTCTTGAAATAGCATATCATCAAGAAGCAGTGGTAATAAAGGAGTAAGCTCAAGCTGCTCTGAGGGACTTGGAAAAAAAAAAATAAAACCCCTGGAATTGACATATTTCAACAAACATATGTAGGCCTGGATGTGCTCACCAGGTTACGCTAAGAAATCTGAAAAACAGCTACCTGACCAACTGACTGGAAGAGATGCGTATTTATTCCCATTCCCATAAAAGGTGACCTAACAGAGTGTGCAAATCATTAAACACTATCACTATTATCTCAAGCAAGCAATATCCTGCCAAAACAACTAGAAAAGTACATTGACATAGAACTTCCAGATACAAGCTGAGTTTAGAAAAGGTCTTGGCACTAGGAATATCATTGCCAATGTCAGATGGACCTTGGATGCAAGTAGCACCAGGAAGATGTCTAATTGTGTTTCATTGACTATGTAAAGGCATTTGACTGTGTGGATCACAACAAATTGTGGCTAACCTTGAGAAGAATGGGAATTCCAGAACACTTGATCGTGCTCATGTAAAACGCATAACACGGGCCAGGAAGCTATTGTACAAACAGAGCAAGGGAATATTGCACGGTTCAAAATCAAGAAAGGAGTGGGTCAAGGATGTATCTTTTCTCCATACCTTTTTAATCTATATACGGATTAAATCACCGAGGAGGCTAAACTTTATGAAGAAGAATGTGGCATCAGGATTAGAGTAAGACTCATCATCAACCTGGGTTATGCAGATGGCACAATCTTGCTTGCCAAAACTGAGGAGGACCTGAAGTGTTTGGTGCAGAAGGACAAGGACTTCAATATGGGTTTCATCTCAAAATCAAGAAGACAAAAATTCTTACCACTGGGCCAACTGGCAGCATCATGATGGATGAAGAGATTGAGGTTGTCAACAACTTCATGTTGCTTGGATCCACAGTCAACACCTTTGGCATTAGCTGTCAGGAAGTCAAAAGGTGAGTTGCTTTGGGGAGGTCTGCTGTCAGGGACCTCTCTACAGAGCTAAAGAGCAACAATGCCAGTCTAGAGACTAAGGTGTGTCTGATCTAAGTCATGGTCTTCTCAATTACTTGTTATGCATCTGAGAGCAGGACAGTGACTAAAGATGACAGAAAAATCAATACCTTAGAGTTGTGGTGCTGAAGAAGAGTATTGATCATACCATGAACTGCCAAGAAAATAAACAGGTCTGTCCTGGAGAGGGTAAAAATAAGTTTTTCCTTGGAGACAAGGATTTTGAAACTCCATCTCATGTTCTTTGGTCATTTTGCCAGGAGGGACCAATCCTTGGAAAATGACATAATTTTTGGAAGGATGACACAGGAGAGGACCCTGGATGAGACGGATTGGCACAGTAACTGGGGCATTGAGGGCAAATGTGTCAGAAATGGTGGGACTGGCTCAGAATAGAGCATGATTCAAGGCTATTGTTAATAGGTTCTCTGTAATTCATAGTCAACTCAATGACACATAACAACAACACTCAATATTGTGTTGGAAGTACTTGCTAGGGCAATAAGACTAGAAAAGGATATAAGAGGCATCCAAATTGACCAGGAGGTGGTAAAATTGTTTCTATATGCAGAAGACATGATTGTGGACACAGAAAACTCTAAAGAGTCAACCAAAAAACTATTACACCAGTAGACTAATTTAGTAGGGTGGCAGGATGCAAGATCAGTGTAAAAAAAGTGGGATTTCTCTAAAGTAACAAAGAAAAAATGAAAAGAGTAACTAAGGAAACAGTACCATTTACAATTGTTCTTATTATGTGCCATCAAGTAGCCTGTGAATCATAGATACCCTGTAAACAACAACACTAAGCCCTGCCTATGGATGACAGCTCTGAACTCTGCTCTATCTTGAGCCAGTCTCATTGTCTCTGACACACCTACCCTCATTATTCCATTTACTGTGTCAATAAATCTCATTCAGAATCTTCCTCTCCTACACTGTCCCTCCACCCTTCCAAGCATAATATCCTTCTCCAAGGACTGATCCCTCCTGGCAACATATGTCCAAAGTATGTAAGCTGGAACTTCCTTTCCTCTAAGTAGCAACTTGATTTTACCCTCTCCAGGATAAACTTGTTTGTTTTCTTGGTAGTTCATGGTATGTTCAATACTTTTATTGAGCACCACAACTCAAAGGTACTGATTCTGTCATCTTTGGTCTGGTCCAGTTCTCTGATGCATAGCAAGTAACTGTGAAGACCATGGCCTGAATCAGGCGTACCTTAGTCTCTAGACGGACATGGTTGCTCATTATCATTTTTGAGAAGTCCCTGACAGCAGCCTTTCCCAGAGCAATTAGTCTTTTGATTTCTTGACTGCTGGTACTAAGAGTGTTGATTATGGACCTGAGCAAGCTGGAATTGTTAACAACCTCAATCTCTTCTTCATCTATCATGGTGTTGTCAATTGGCCCACTGGTAAGAATTTTTGTCTTCTTTATGTTGAGCTTCAGTCCATACTCAAGACTTCAGTCCTTGACTTTCTTCTGCAGCAAACACTTCAGGTTCTCCTTAGTTTCTGAAAGCAAGGTTATGCCATCTGCATAATTCAGGTTGTTGATGAATCTTCCTCCAATCCTAATACCACATTCTTCCTGATAAAGTCTAGCCTTCCAAATGATGTGTTCTGGATATAGACTGAAAAGTTATGGAGACAGGATGCATCCCTAATGCACTCTTTTCCTGATTTTGAACCACACAGTGAGTTTTTACTTGCTCTGTTCTGACAACTGTTTCCTGGTACAAGTATGCAAACCATTTACAATTGCCAACCAGAAATTGAGATGCTTGGGGATAAACCTAACTAAAGACAAAAAAGATCTTTGTAAGGAAAGCTACAAAATATTACTTCAAGAAACAGTAAGTGACTTATTTAAATAGGAAAAATATTCCCTGTTCATGCATAAGAAGACTCAATATAGTGAAAAAAAATCCCAATTCTACCTAAAGCAATCTACATGTTTAACACAATCCCAAGACAAAAACTAACTTTACTTTTCAAAGATATGGAAGGAAAAGGCAATTATCAAGTTTATTTGGAAAGGAAAGAGATCCCAAGAAGCAGAACTCATCTGATAAAGAAAAATTATGTGAGAGGCATAGCACTCCCTGAATTTATAACCTACTACACAGCCATAGTAATAAAAACAGCATGTTATTGGTATGAAAAGAGGCACATAGACCAGTGGTATGGAATTGAGAACACAGAAATTAACTCATTTACCCATGACTAAGTGGTCTTTGACAAGAAAACAAAAACTACCAAATGGGTAAATGACGACCCTCTTCAATGAATGATGCTGACAAAACTAGAGAGTCACCTGCACAAAACTGAAGCAGGATCCACATCTCACACCATACACAAAAGTCAACTTAAGGTGGAACAGAGACTAAGGGGTAAAAAAAAAGACACACATCATAAGAGACAAAATGGGACCAAACTTCGAAGGACTGTTATAGTGCACATATATCCAGAAATGAATAACCAGGATTGGATAAAATAGACAAACAGCACCTTCTAAAAATTAAGACCCTGTGGATATCAAAACATTTGTCCAATAGTGTGAAAAGGAAACCTACAGACTGGGAAAAAATATTTGGCAATGACATCTCAGACAAGGGTTTAATAACAAAAGTTTATAGACTACAGGACCTCCACATTTATGGTGTATATCACCAGGGATATTATTGCTGATGTAAGATGGATCCTGGCTGAAAGTAAGGAATACCAGATGAATATCTATTTGTACTTTATTTAGACTATGCAA
This sequence comes from Elephantulus edwardii, assembly GCF_000299155.1. NCBI lineage: Eukaryota > Metazoa > Chordata > Mammalia > Macroscelidea > Macroscelididae > Elephantulus > Elephantulus edwardii. The sequence continues at coordinate 13,540,188 of NW_006399829.1, forward strand.
ATGCATTTGACTGTTTGGATCATAACAAGCTGTGGCTGGCATTGAGAAGAATGGGAGTGCCAGAGCACTTAATTTTGTTAATGCAGAACCTATATCTGGACCAGGAGACTGTTGTATGAACAGAGGAGGGGAGCACTGCATAGTTTAAATAAGGGTTGTGTTTTCTTTCCATATTTATTCAATCTGTATGTTGAGCAAATTACCCGAGAAGCTGGGCTCTGTGAAGAAGAGTGTGGCATCAGGATTGGAGGGAGACTCATCAATAACCTGTGTTATGCAGATAACACAACATTACTTGCTGAAATTGAGAAGGACTTGAAGCACTTATTGAAGAAGATCAAGGAATGCAGCCTTCAGTATGGATTGGATCTCAGTGTCAAGAAAACAAAGAATCTTACCACTGAACCATTAGGCAGTATCATGATGGATGGAGAGGAGACTGAAACTGTCAATAGCTTCTTCTTGCTTGGATTCACAATTAATACCCTTGGTATCAGCAGTCAGGAAATAAGGCAATGCATTGCATTGGGAAAATATGCAGTTAGAGACCTCTTCAAATTATTGAGGAGTAATAATAACGAATTGTGAACTAAGGTGCATGTTACTCAGGTCACAGTCTTTCAAATTACTTGTTATGCATCTGAGAGCTGGACAATGAATAAGATGGCAGAATAATTGATGCCTTTGAGCTGTGGTAGTGAAAAAAAGCACTGAACATCCCATGGAAAACAAACGAGTATGTCTTGGCAAGATGCAGCCTGAATGCTCTTTGGAGACAAGAATGATGTGGCTTAGCCTCACTTACTTTGGGTATGTTGCTAGAAGGGGCTATTTCTTGGAGAGGGACATGATGCTGGAAAGGGTGGAGGATCAGTGAAAGAGAGGAAGACCTTCAACCAGTTGGATTGACA
>NW_006399829.1:13541243-13542778 GCF_000299155.1 Elephantulus edwardii
CAATTACAAAACAGGCAAATGGTATGGAAAGAATTTTCACAGGAAAAGATACTTAGATGGCTACCCATGAAGAAATGCTCAAACACAGATTGACACAAGTAGAAACGCTCAAAAAATCACTGGCAATCAGAGAGATGAAAATCAAAACAACAATAAGATAAGATCTCACTCCAGTGGCAATAATAAAGTTTAACAAGACAGTGAGCAATAAATGTTGGGGAGAATGTGGAGAGATTGAAACTCTCATGTTTGAAAGATACAACCACTCTGGAAGGCCATTTGGGGTTTCTACAATAAGCTGGACATAGAAATCCCATATGACTCAGCTCTTCCACTGCTAGGAATATCCTCCAAGGAGAATAAAACTGAGACACAAACAGAGCTTTATGTATCAATGTTCATAGCAGTATTTGCGATAGTAAGAAAAAAAATGCCCATCAACCAACGAATGGATTGAGAAACTGTGATACATTCACACAATGGAATAATCTGCAGTACTACGGGTTAAGGATTTTGTAAAATACTCTATAGCATGGGTGAGTCTAAAGAACAGTATGCTAGTGAACTAATTGAGTCAAATTGTGCAAAAGATTATTATAAAATAGTTGTTGTTGTTGTTGTTATGTGCCATTGAGTCCCCTGCGACTCATAACAACCCTATGTACAATAGCTCTAAACCCTGTTCTATCCTATGCCAAGCTCACTGTCTCTGACACATCTATCCCCACTATCCAAGTCACTGAATCAATCCTTCTCATATAGGATCTTCCTCTCTAGTGCTGTCCCTCCACCCTCCCAACTATGACATCCTTCTCCAAGAGTTGGTCCCTCCTTGCAACATGTCCAAAATATGTCAGATGGAGCAACTTTGTTTAACCCTCTCTATGATGAACCTGTTTGTTTTCTTAGCAGTCACTTAGTTCATGGTATATTCAATACTCTTCTCCAACACCACAGCTCAAAGGCATCAATCCTCCTGTCATCCCTAGTCATTGTCCAGCTCTCTGATGCATAGCAAGTAAATGCAAAGACCATGGTCTGTATCAGGCACATCTTAGTCTCCAGAGTGACATCCTTGCTCTTCAGTGCTTTGGAGAGGTCCTTAACAGCATACTTTCACATTGCAATACATCTTTTAATTTCCTGGCTACTGGTGCCAAGATTGTTGATTGTGGAGCCAAGCAAACGAAAGCTGTTAACAATCTCAATCCCCATCTCAATCCCCATCTATCATAATATTGCCAATTGGCCCAGTGGTGAGAATCTTTGTTTTATTGATGTTGAGGTCCGAGGACAGTAAAACAACACTATATACCAGATCTACAGGACACTTCACCCTCACTTGGGAAAATTACCCCTAAACTCATGAGACACTGGCCACAGCACAAGAAATTGGCAGCAGCTTCAAGAATTTGGAATCATAGAAGCTCATATAGCCTTAAGAATAGAAGAACGGTAGGAGGTATCTCACTCCCTGATTTCAAATCCTACTACACTGCCGTAGTGGTAAAGACAGCATGTGACTGGTACAATGA
>NW_006399829.1:13544488-13563882 GCF_000299155.1 Elephantulus edwardii
AATAGTGCAACAATGAATGAATGGAAACCCAAAATCTCTGTAAATGTTTATGAAAATTAATAAAATATAATTATAGAAAAAAAAGAAGCCCATATAGCTTGAGATATAAGCTATCAGATAAGGGCTGGACAATGGGAGGTAGATGTTGAAGGGAGTGAGTGGGAGTGGAAGGGGATGCTCATGGATGGTGGAGCAGGGAAATGGATGGGTCGAGACACTGGTGTCAATGGCAGGGACAACACTGAAACTATTGGTTAATTCTACAAGTAGAGAAATACCTTTCATCTGCTCTTTTCCATAAAATGCTTGTCTTTCGGATACTTTTCTAAATTAAAAGACATATTGTGATGGGAAAGTCTGCTGTTAGGGACCTTCCCAAAGTTCTGAAGAGCAATGGTGTCTCTTTAGAGACTAGGGTGCTTTTGCTACAGGCCATGGTCTTTGCAATCACTTGTTATGTGACAGAGAGTTGGATAACGACCAAGGAGGATAGAAGGAGAATTGATGCCTTGAATTGTGGTGCTGGAGAAGAGTATTGAGAATACCATGGACTGCTAGGAAAACAAACAGATTCTTCCTGGAAAGGGTTAAACCGGCTGCTCCTTGGAGGCAAGGATTCTGAGGCTTCGTCTAACATACTTTGGACATGTTATAAGGAGGGACAGGTCCGTGCAGAAGGACATCATGCTTGGGAGGGTGGAGAGCAGGCGCAGGAGGGGAAGACCCTCTATGAGGTGGATTGATTCAGTGACTGGGGTAATCGGGATGGGTGTGTTGGAGAAAGTGCGATTGGCACAGGACAGAGCAGAGTTTAGTGCTGTTGTAGATAGGGTTGCTATGAGTTGTAAGCGACTCGACGGCACATAACAACAACAACAAACAACAGGAAGAAGGATGGGCTATCCACTTCAGAAATAGCAGGCCACCGAAAACCCTATGTACCATAGAACACTTAGATAAAATAGTTACTAGTTATTAAATCTTATATACATTAACTCGTAAAATGATTACTAGTTCTACAAGACTATGAAAAAAATCTTACTAGTTATTGTTCCATTATGAGAATAGAAGGATAACTAGTAAGATATTTATGAAAGTCCAAAAGAGGAAGGGGAGAGAGTCAGGGGTTCAGAAAATGGTGGTGGTGGTGGTGGTGGTTGTTAGGTACCATCAAATCAAGTATGACTCTTAAATATCCCATGCACAAAAAAATCTGAACACTGTTCCATCCTCACACTTCCTAACACACAAAAGCCCACTGAGGGCAGTTACTGCATCAATCCACCTGGTCGAGGGTCTTCCTATCCTCCAACCCTCCACTCTTCCCAGCATCATTCGTTTAGTTTTCAAAGGGTTTTCAAAGGTCTGTTATTTAAGTAGTGGATGGAAAATCACTAGAATAGCTTAGTTCAGTGGGCAGATGAGGGGGCAGGGAAGGTGTGATGGAATGCGAAAGATCTAATGTGAGCCTTAAAGGACAGGGTGATGCTAGGCATAGATCAATGTTGTTGTTGTTGTTATGTGCCGTTGAGTTGCCTGAGACTCTTAGCAACCCTATGTACAACAACTTTGCTCTATCCTGTGCCAACCTTATTGTCTCTGACAAACCTACTCCCATTACCCCAGTTACTGAATCAATCCATCTCATAGAGGGTCTTCCTCTCTTGAGCTGTCCCTCCACCCTCCCAAGCATAATGTCTCTTTCCAAGGACTGGTCCCTCCTTGCAACATGCCCAAAGTATGTCAGAAGGAGCTTCAGAATCCTTGCCTCCAAAGAGCAGCCTGGTTTCACCCTCTCCAGGACAAACCTGTTCATTTTTTTAACTATCCACAGTATATTCAATACTCTTCTCAAACACCACAGCTCAAAAGCATCAATTGTCCAACTTTCTGATGCATAGCATGTAGTGATTGATTTTTTAAAACACAATGTATCTAAATGATTGAATGAAAGACAATGTGAATGGAGGATTGTGTGAAGCACAGTGTACATGAATGAAACAAAATCTATGAATCTTGAATGCAAATCAATATAAAAATAAAATCACATTAAAAACACAACAGTAGGAAAAACTAAAAAAAAAGTGAGGCAAGTACAGTCAATGTAACTCTGTATATAAAGTATATAACCCTGTGACATCAGAACATATTCTATAAGTTATGAAATCATTCTATAGTTTATACAGATAAAATGAGTACTTGGCTTAAAAAGTTAAACAAAACAAAAGTGTGTTAGAAAGGAACCAGTTGTTTACAATAAGATTGCTTAGGCCATTACTTAATAAAAGTGCCCTTATTTTGTGGACAAACATAAAAGGATTATCTCAGTTGAGGTGTGTAGTAGTTAAGGAAAGGAGCTTTGAGTGGAGGATAAGTCAGAGACGACCCTTCCTAGTATCAAACACCTTCCCTTTGCCCTGAGATCAGTTCTGACTCGAAGACCTGCAGGAGAGAACTTTGCTTCATCGGGTTTCCACTGCTGTGATGTTTGGAAAACAGATTGCCAGACCTTTCTTCCAAGGCTCCTCTCAGCGGCTTTGAACTGCCAACTTTGCAGTTAGTTGCCATGTGCGTGACCATTTTCCTAACCCAAAATTGAAACTCACTGCTCTCTAGTCAGAACTGACTCATCAGTGGTCATCCTGCAGGTTTTTAGGGGCTGTACATTACACAAGAGGAGATTCCCATCTTTCTCCCAAGAATTCAAACCTAACTCAGGCATTCTTTACTAGGATCACCAGCAAACTGCATTCTTGGATCATACTTCTCTGGACCTCCAGAGGATCACTTCTACCAAGCTTCCAAAAGAACTTAGATGGCGGGGGGGGGGGGAAATGTAGAAAAATGTTGACATCTCTCCTTTTTTCTAGAAGCATATTATATAGAACTATTGCTTTGACAGGAAGCTCTGGTGGCACAGGTCGTTGCATTGCTAATCCAAAGTCCACCTCTCAGCTGGTTCAAATCCACTGGCTTCTCCAAAGGAGATGTGTAATCTCCTCCCATGGCATTCATACCTCAAAAAATGCACTGGAGAGTCAGCTCTGCTTTGGGAACAAGAGGGATTTATGTGGGTTTTTAAAAACTGCTTTGATAATGTTGTTTACTCTTTCATGCATAGACCTATTACTTCATGTACTGTTCAGGGTTGGAAAAAAAATTTGTCTAGTCCCATGTACCAGTTGCTATACGTCTTTCAGTAGACAACAAGAATTATATAACTCACTCCATGATTCCTTAAAATGTGAGCTTGCCAGCATCCAGGGCCGAGATTTGGACTCCATTGCTGTTATTCTTCTATTGCAGAAGCTCCTTTTTGCGATCTCCGACCCTGAACTCACTCACTCTCTTCTCGTGTTTACAGTTTTCATTTCTGGCGCACACTGCTTTTGTTGCAAACAGTCTCAAATCCTTTGGGAAAGTAGGTGAAATTGCCTTGACGTCATTTTGATTGTAGGTTCCCAAGTCATGCCAAGGTACTGCTGTAGCTGTTCCAAGCCTGGCAGTAACTGTCCTTGCAAACTTTTCATGCCCTCTCTGGTGTTTACAGAGTAAATGTGCTAGAGAGCACTTGAATGGAGATGGAGCCATTTGAAAACCCCTGGGGTTTTTTTTTAAGCCCAAAACATCGGTGACAATATGTGCACTCAAGAGCCTGGAGAATTTTCTCCAGGGATCTACCCAGGAGAGTGCCTTTGGTTTGGCCACCAGAACTGCCAGCATGCAGAAACCCTCACCTCCTTTGCTCCCTCTGTATCTCTGACTCAGACCTCCATGCAGAAAGGAGCTCCTCACTTCTCCCTGGTTGCTTCCAACAGGCTGCTGGGCAAAGACGTGGTGTTTTGTGATGTGTCGCCTCTCAGAACATCTTTGAGGCATTTCTCTGACCACCCTGCTTGCAGCTGCCCACTTCCTCTTCCCTCCAGCAGCTGTGTGGGCGTCCTGCTGTCCTCCTCTCTGCAGCCGGCCAGACAGCAGTCTCTGTGGTGAGCACCCGTCCTTTCAGGACTGGTAGGCTGGCTGCATGCCAGGACACTGGTAGACAGATACAAGGGAATGAGCTTGGGAACCAAATGTTGGCAGGAGGATGGCATCTGCACAAAGCCCTTTGCTGGGGACCGTCAAGGAGCATCTTCTTCCTCTATTGACCTTTGAGTCCTCAGTCCCTGCAAGTGATCCCAGAAAGCAGTATGTGACAGTAGCTTGGGGAGGCATGTGTTTTCATCAGATTCAAATCTTTCTACTGGTCTGACAAGCCTGCCACTTCTGGCCCCAGAGACACCACCTCTATACCCACCATAATCCACTCCCTCTCAACAAAATAAACCTGTTGTCATCAAGTGCATGTAGACTGACGGTGACCCCACTGGTGTTACAGAGTAAAACTCTCCCTACGGGGATTCTATACTTTGAGCATGTTGTCAGGAGAGGCCAGTCGTTGGTGGAAAAGATGTTATGCTGGGAAAGTTGGTGGATCAGAGAAAGAGAGGAAGATCCTCAATGAGCTGGATTGACGCAGTGACTGGAACAATGTGTTCAAGCATATCAGAGTGGTTACTTTGCACAAGATGTGGCAAAGTTCATATCTAATGTTTGTAGGGGTTAAGAGTTCTAGTCGACTCTATGATATTTCACAACAAAAACAGTCTTTAAAGAAGCAGTTTATCAGGCTTTCCCTTTATGGAGCCACAAGATACATTCAAGTTGCCCACCTTTAGGTTTGTAGCCATTACCAGCCACTAACTACTCCAAAGACAGTCCTTGAAGAACAAATCGAAGCAAAGAAGCTGATGCTGGCAATGTCAAAATATATGCTTTAAACTTCAGGTCAAGGAGTCTAAGAAGCAGAGAAGAAAGATGCAGCTTAAACTTTCCTATTCTGTTTATCAGGCTGGTGAACAATGTTATTCCTTCCTTTTCAAAAAACTGACACATGAAAAATTATAGAGAGAAGACTAAGCCTTCTCACTGACCATGGCCTGGGAGCCATGCCTGCAGCTGAGAAAGGCATAGAAAGCCTAGAATTCTGAAACCTTCTGCAGATGGGAAATGGGGATGGCATTTCAATCTTGCTTCTTTGCAGAAGATAAGAACACAATAGGTGAAACATGTCATTGTGGTCACTTTGGGGGGAACTCCAGTGACCTAGAGATAAAAAAATGCACTGCAGTCCCAAAGGCATGAGGTTTAAATGCACCAGTTCTTCCGGAGAATGATGGGCAATCGCATCCAGTTTACTGTCTCTGAAAACCCACGGTGAGGGGGGAGGGGCAGTTTTGTGTAGATTCTGACTCCATGGCACTCACCAACAAAAATGGTAAGAAAAATGCAAATCAAAACCCCAGTAAGATACCATCTCACCCCAGTAGAAGGGGCAAAGTTTAACAAGACAGCAAGAAATAAATTTTGGAGAGGATGTAGAGAGATAGGAACTCTCATAGATTGTTCATGGGATTATAAAATGATACAACCACTCTGGAAGGCAGTTTGGCATTTTCTCAAAAACCTGAACATAAAAATTCCATTTTGTTGTTGTTGTTGTTCAGGTTCTGTTAAGTATGATTCATAGTGACCCCATGAACAACAAATCTGAACCCTGTCCTAGCCTGTGCCTTCTTCACATTTCTGACACACCATAACCCACTGCAGCAGTTACCATGCCAATATATCTGGTCAAGGATCTTCCTCTCCTTTGCCAACCCTCTACCCTTCCAAGCATCATGTCCCTCTCCAAGGAACAGCCCCTCCTAGCAACATGCCCAAAGTATGTGAGACCTTAACATTCTTGCCTCTAAAAAGCACTCTGGCTGCACGCTCTACAAGATCTATTTGTTTGTTCCTCTGGCTGTCCACGGGTTGTTCTGTGCTCTTCTCCAACACAACATCTCTAAGACATCAAATCTTCTTCTGTCATCTTTCATTGTCCAGCTCTCAGATGCATAACAAGTGATCCGAAAAACCATTACTTGAACCAGGCGCACCTTAATCCTCAAACTGACATGAGCCAGCTGTTCTACTACTAGCAATATATCCCAAGGAAATTTGAACTGAGACACAAGTGGAGATTTGTTGGTTTTTTTTTTTTTCCTTTGGACTTTTCAATATCTCCCGTTTACTTTAATGACTTGTTTACACACACGATCTGTGTGTCAGTAACAGTGGCGAGATCCATCCCCTAAATACAATCTGTTATCCAGACTATGACAGATGACAAGTGGAGATTTGTACACCAATGTTCATAGCAATATTATTCACAATCACAAGAACATGGAAACTGCCCAAATGCCCAACCACAGTAGAATGGATTGAGAAATTGTGGTACATTAACACAATGGAATACTATGCAGCACTCAGGAACAATGATTTTAAAAATTGCTACATAACTTGGGAGAGACTAAGGGCATTAAGAACATTTTTGTGAAAACAGAAGGATAACTAATAAAATGTGTATGGGTACTCAGAGATGGAAGGAGTGAAAACAGGGGGGGGGGAACATAGGATCACACAATATGGTGGATGGAGTGGAGGTGGTAAAGAAAATGAGAAAGATCCGGAGGGGATCTGAAAAGACCGGGTAATGGTGGGCAAAATTCAACAGTGATTGGTTTTATAAAACATAATGAAAGAGAATGAGTGTATGAAACACAATGTGAATGAAGGATAGTGTGAAAAGCAATGTATATGAACTTTGTATGCAAACCATTGTAAATTTTTTTTTGTAAACTTTTAAAAAAGTATGAGAACTATAGCCAAAGGACAAAGATGAGCATTCTCCTACAGTGTGATTTACAGCCTCTAAAATCTCACTGAAGAGTCAGCTATGATTTTGTTCTGACTCAATTGCAGAGTTCTCTAAGGGGGGACTGTGGCCAATGGATTCATCAAGGCAACACCCCAATCTTTGAATGAGAAGCCAGTACACAAAGGAGCAGGAACAAGTAAGAAAGTGTCACAGGAGCAGGGAGGGGAGAACCCAACAGCAACAACACTCAGTGCCCCACGTTCTAGGGGCGAAGGCAGAGGATGGCATCGGTGGTCCGTCTTTGTTGCCACATGTCTTCTGAGCCTGGGGTGAATCACAGCTCTGTGAGCTCAGATCCTCTGAAAATAGCTAATTTCCCTGTTTACCTCAGCCATGCTATGCCACCTCACTCCACATAATAAACAATATGAATCATATTCAGATGCCTGACAACCTCAGGCTACCAATGGTCGGCCCTCAGGGTGAGAAGTTACACATTTATGTATATTTATGGAAGGGCAACCATATGTAGGGAAAAGATAGAAGGCTGAGGCAGGAGAGTGGTGATCTGGGCAGGGAAAAGAGCAAGTAACCAGCAGTGCTCAGAGTTGGGTCAAGTCAGAGTTTGCAAAGATTGGTGGAAATGGCAAGAGGTAGTGTGGAATGGGCTAAAGTAAGCTGGGGACATTTAGAATGACCTCATCTTATCATTAACCTAAACCAACGAATTTGGAAGAGCTATCTGACCAACTGACTAGAAGAGATATGTATTTGTTCCCATTCCAGAAAAAAAAAAAGATGAAACCGAAAAGTATGGAAATTATAGAATAGTGTCACTAACATCAGGTGCAAGCAAATCTTGCTGAAGATTATTTAAAAATGGCTGGCACAGTTCATTAACAGGAAACTTCCAGAGATTCAAGTTGGATTTAATAAATAATAACATCTGCTGATGTCAGAGGGATCTTGGTTGAAAGTACAGAAATACCTGAAAGATGTTTACTTGTGTTTTATTTTCTATGTAAAAGCCTTCAACTTGTGTGGATCACAGCAAATTATGGCTAACATTGAGAAGAATGGGAATTCCAGAACATTTAACTATGTTCATGCGAAACCTATACCTTGACCAAGAGGCTGATTGTTGTTGGAATAAAGTAATGGAGCACTGTATAAATGGTTTAAAATAAAAAGGAAACATCTGTTTCAGGGTTGTATCTTTTCTGCATATTTATTCAATCTGTATGCTGAGCAAATAGTTTGGGAAGCAAGACTTTATGAAGAGGAATATGGCATCAGGATTGGAGGAAGACTCATCAACAACCTGTGCTATGCAGGTCTGTGATCAAGTTGGAACGGACCCATAGGTGACGCTCCAGTGAGTTTTCAGAGGCAGCAGTAAATCACACAGGAGGAGACTGCCCATCCTCCTCCTGAAGAGTAGTTGGTGAATTCAAAGTGTGTGCTTTTGGGATTTCACCTTAGCTTCTTACCTCTAGGCTACTGGATGACACAAACTTACTGGCTTAAAGTGAAGAAGACATAAAGCACTAAAGAATATCGGAGACTATAGCCTTCAACATGGAAGTCTGTCAATGAGAAGGATTGAAACAGTAATTGGAAAAACAGGCTGAAGCACATCAGAGACTGTGAGGGTAGTAGCCTCAGACAAGGCTTCCATTTGTTGCATGTAAGGTTGTTCTCAAGGGCACTCCGATGGTGCTGTCCTTAAAGAGCCTCAGGAGTATCCTCCCATTGTCAGGTGTTTATGAGTCAGGATTGACTCATTCCCAGCGAGGGACTGAGTATTTCTATGAGTTGAAATCGACTCCATGGCACTTAATAGCTACAAACAGGTGAATGATGTATTTATTCATTCCTCTACTCATTCAACAGCTATTCAGCACCCTACGGACCAGGCACAGGGCCAGGGTTTTGTCTTTGTGATGACTGGGATTATTTTCTTGTTTATCCCTCCCAATAACTTAATCCACCGGAAGTAGGTTCATTTGTCCTTTTGCCATTTCGCAGCTGAGGAAATCTGAGCAACTTGCTCCAAAAAGCCTGGAAATCGAAGCAGAGCCACTGAATGTGGGGGGTTTCAGCCTGACGTGGGGAGAATTGCCATGGGAAAATAAGGCCTCCTGCCGACTTGGCAGGCACTGAGGGTCAAGGTTGGTGTTTGTGTTCCTGAAAAGTCACATAAAGTTCTATGCACTTTCCAAAGGGGTAACCTGGCAAGGAAGAGAAGAGGTAGGCTTTTGTGGGCTCTCATTGTTTAAATAATGTTTCTCAAACAATACGCATATACTGGCAGCCATGTTCCCGGTCAGCATCCAGTCTGAGTATGCTTTCTCCTCTAGAAATGGGTGAATGTACATAAATGTAAATATTTCTTTTGTTTGTTTTCTACTAGTTTATTTACAAAATTCAAATACATTGTTTTCAAGAACAAATACTTTTATGTTCTTAAGTGAAGTAATTGTTGATAGGAAAGAACATTTACACATATACATACACATATACGTAGGTAACTTTTAAAGAAGGCAATTAGGCAAAATAGTGCACACACATACACACATACTCAATACCTAGTGAAGACCTCCAGAAACACTTTACCTTCATTTAAGTTGTTGTTGTTGTTGTTATGTGCCATCGAGTCGCCTGCGACTCATAGCGACCCTATGTACAACAGCCCTAAACTCCGCTCTGTCCTGTGCCAATCGCACCGTCTCTGACACTCCCATCCCAATTATCCCAGTAGATTACATAAATATGTGTTGGCGAAATTTTTTTCTAGGTCAAATGTCCTGTAGGGTGTTGTCCATGTAATTTTTTTTCTCCTGCAAAGTGTTGGCCTCTGGTCTACTTTGCCCATTTATGGCCACTTGAAATTTGTGTTTGCAGGAGCTTTTATTACGTGTCGTCTAAGTTGTCTGTCCGGTGATTGAAAATGATATTCTTATTGGTTCCAATATATGATTCTAAAACCAGCAACTCCTCTCTTCCCCCCCCCCCATGCTTCTCTTGAGAGGAGAGAAAGATATGGAGACCTCACACGAGGTCAGTGTTACAAAAATTATATTTTCCTTCTAGAGGAAGAAGCAGTTGCAGAAACCAAGCACTATGGCCCCTATTATTTCACATTCCTGCAGTTCCTCGACACTTAGCGATGACAACTGATGGAGTTGAGACTGGAAATATCATTTTCTTTTATGTCCTTGTTTTCTTTTACTAATGAGTGTAACTAGTATCTAATATTCCTTCCCATCTTACTCCTTCGAAATGTAATATTCTGTCAAGTCCTTCAGAGAGAACCTGGTGGATTGAGTTCCCATGACTTGTAAAAGCAGCAAACATTAAAAATTTATTGGAAAAATTTCCTTTTTGTGACAGAAAAAAAGGATCATTAATTATGCTACATTTTCATGTGCTTTTTTTGGAAAAGGGCCTTTGAGTTTGGGGGAAATTTCAAATTAATGAAACAGCAAAGACAGTACAGATAGTTTCTGTATGCCCTTCACTTAGTTTCTTCCAATGTTAGCCTCTTACATAACCATTCTACAATGTCAAAACTTCAAAATTAACATTGGCATGTTACCTTGCTTGCTAATAGTGAGGAAGTCTTGAAACACTTGTTGCAGGAGATCAAAGAATACAACCTTCAAAAGGAATTGCATCTCAACATCAAGAAAACAAAAATTCTTACTACTAGACCCACAGGCAACCTTATGATAGATGGAGAAAAGATTGACACTGTCAACAATTCATCTTACTTGGATCCACAATCAACACCTTGGTACCATCAGTCAAGAAATCAGGAGACATATTGCACTGGGAAAGTCTGCAATCAGGGACCTCTCTAAATTATTGAGAAACAATAACATCACTTTGAGGAGCATCTGATTCAGGCCATGGTCTTTCCGATCACTTGCTATGCATCTGAAAACTGAACAGATTTCATCTGAACTGATTAAGGATGACAGAAGAATCGATGCCTTTGACCTGTGGTGTCAGAGAAGAGTACTGAACATCCCATGAAATGCAAAAAAACCAAACCAGTATGTCTTAGAGAAAGGGCAGCCAGAATGCTCCTTGGAGGCAAAGATAAAGCTTTGTCTCACATACTTCAGGCATGTTACTAGGAGAGGGATATGATGTTTGGAAGGGCAGAGGGTCAACAAAACAGAAGAAGACCCTCAACCAGGTGGATTGACACAGTGACTGCCACAATGGACTCTAAAGTGTCAGGAAGTGTGAGGATGGCACAAGATAGGACAGGATTCAGATCTGTTGTTCATAAGGTGCTATGGGTTGTACTCAACTCGATGACACCTAACAACTAACAACAACCTAACTATCCCACAAATATTTCTTCCCAGATTCCAGCTGTTTGTTTTCCAGTAGTGTCTTTCTTTTGCTTCCAGGATTCTGTCAGGATATCATATTGCATTTGTCATTGTTAGGTGCCATCAAGTCGACTCTATGAACAACATAAGGACTATGAACCACAGATCTGAACCCTGTCCTCTCCTGCTCCAGCCTCATAATCTGCATCGTGCTCAAGTCCATTGTTGCAGTGACTGTGTTAGTTCATTTAATTGAGAGTCCTCCTCCCTGTTGCTGACTCTCTCTCTCCGTTTCCCAGAATGATGTCTTTGTCCAAAGACGGGCACCTCTTGACAACATGCCCATGCTTGTTCAAACAGGCCAAGACATGTTTGTTCATTTGGGAGCATAGTATTTTGATACTCTTCTCCAAGAGCGCATATCAAAGCAATCAATTCTTCCTGAGTCTTCCTTATTAATTGTCCAAGTTTCAAATGCATATGCAGAAATTGAAAACACCACAGCTCAAGTCAGATGCATATTAGTCTTTAAACTGACGTGCTCTTAACCACTCTAAAGAGATTATTAACAGCAAATTTTCCCAATGCAACATGTCTTTTGATTTCTTGACTGCTGCTACTGTGGATGTTGGTTGTGGACCCAAGTAACAAGAAATCATTAGCAACTTCAATTTTTTCACATCTGATCTATCATGATGTTACTTGTCAGTACCACTGTGAGGATATTTGTTTCCTTGATGCTAAGGTGGACTCTGCAGTGATATAGTCTTTGATCTTCTGCAGTGCTTCACGTGCTCTTCACTGTCAGCCAAGAAGTTTGTGTCTATGATCTGGTTGTTGATGAGTCCTCTTCCAAATCTGGTGCCACAAAGCATGACCCACTATGTGACCAGCGCGCCTTAATACAATTCATAGCTAACTAAATGCAATGTTATTCCTGGCAATGCAGATTATACAATTGATGAAAAATGACCAATATCAGTTCATCTCAGTTCATGAATGCAAAGGATGCTGACATTTATGCATTCCATTTCATTTTTTACAACTTCCAATTTTCCTAGATTCATACATCTTACATTCTCCATTCACCATAAGTCTGATTCCATTCAATGACCTTTTTTTTGGTAGGGTGGTTATTCACATTAATGAATATTTTGCCTTGAAGTATATTTTATGGTTATTAATATTTCTACCTCAGCTTTCTTCACAGTATTTGTTCTTGGTCTATACATCTTTCCCCCATTACTTTAAATCTCTTGGTATCACTAAATTGTCCCCCCCACCACCACCACAGGTGCTCCAGGAGTCCCCCCTCCACAATCCCCAGTGGCTCACACAGTCCAGATGCAGCTGTTGCCAGTGGGACAGCTCTAAGCTTTATATGGAGTATCAACTGAAATACAAAGATGCAGCTATGGGCTTGTTCACTGACCAGCTATGTAAGACAGGTACCTGACCAACTGACAGAAAGTAATCCACATTTATGTCCATTAAAGAAAAGGGGGGGGAAACAATACAAATTGATGTGGAAATTACTGAACAATATCATTAATATCATACATAAGTAAAATCTTGCTGAAAATTACTTAATATGGTTTCAGACAAGGCCATAGAATGGAAGGTATTTGAAATCAGATCTATCTTGGCTAAAGGCTCAGAACATTAGAAAAAAAGGTTTACTTGAATTTTATTGACTATAAAGGGAATTAACTGTGTGTATTATAACAAATCATTTGTAACATTGAAAGGAATGGGAATTTGAGAACACTAAAGAGAAATTTGCACAGAGACCAAGGAGAAAACCACTCTCTGTTGGTAGAAGTGCAGCCAGAGTGTTCCTTAGAAGCAAGAATGGGGAGATTGTGTCTCACGAACCTTGATCATGTCATCAGTAGGGCTAGTTTCTAAAGAAGCATAGTATGCTTGGAAAAATAGATGGCCAGTGGAAAAAAAGGAAGACACTCAATGAGAGGAATTGACACAGTAGCTGTATTCTGCTGAAAATTATCAGAAAGCAATGGAATAGTACATTGACAGAGAACTACCAGAAACACAAACTGGGTTTAGATGAGATTGAGGCACTAAAGACATAATTGCCAATGTCAGATGGATCTTGGCAGAAAGCAAAGAGTACTAGAGGAATGTGTATCTTTGTTTCATTGATTATGCAAAGGCATTTGACTGTGTGGATCACAGTAAATTGTGGCACAACTTGAGGAGAAAGGGAATCTTAGAACATCTGATTGTGCTCATGCAAAACGTGTGCTTGGACCAGGAAGCAGTTCTCAGAACAGACCAGGGAAACAAGGCATGGTTCAAAATCAGGAATGGAGTGTGTCAGGAACATGTTCTGTCTCCACACCTTTGCAATCTATATGCAGAACAGATCATTCAGGAGGCTGAACTTTATGAAGAAGAATATGGCATCAGGAGTGGAGGAAGACTAATCAACAACCTACATTATGCAGATGACACAACCCTGCTTACTGAAACTGAGGAGGACCTGAAGCCCTTGCTGCAGAAGGTCAAGAACCAATATAATTAACCCAATATGGATTGAAGCTCAACATCAAGAAAACAAAGATTCAAACCACTGGGTCAATTGGCAGCACCATGCTAGATAGAGAAGAGACTGAGATTGTTAACAATTACAGCTTGCTTGGCTCCACAATGAACACTCTTGGCACTAGCAGTTAGAAAATAAAAAGATTAGTTGCACTGGGAATATCTGCTGTCAGGGAACTCTCCAGAGTACTAAGAAGCAACGATGTCAGTCTAGAGACTAAGGTGTGCCTGATACAGACAATGGTATTCACAATTACTTGCTATACATTAGGGAGCTGGACAATGAATAAGGACGACAGAAGAAGAATTGATGCCTTTGATGTGGTGCTAGAGAAGAGTCTTGAAACTACCATGTACCACCAAGAAAACAAACTGTCAGTCTTGGAGATGGCGCGACCATGTTTCTCCTTGTAGGCTAGAATTTTGAAACTTTATGTCACATACTTTGGGCACGTGGCCAGGAGGGATCAAGTCATCGGAGAAAGACATCATGCATGGAAGGGTGAAGAGACAGTGGCAGGGAGGAAGATCCCAGATGTGATGGATTGATATAGTAACTGGGGCATTGGCATAGGTGTGTTGGAGTTAGTGAGACTGGCTTGGGACAAAGCAAGTTTCAAAGCTGTTGTACATAATAGGGTCACTAGGAGTCGCAGGTGACTTAAAGGCACATAATGACAAGCTTGTCAGAGTGGTATATGATTTGATGGCATTTTGTTCTGGTATACGTTAGGGTAGTTAGGAATGGGAGCTGATTCTATAACACCTAGTTTTAGATGTGGTTCTTGACTGCAGCATTAGAAATAGAGTTTCTTTTCTTTATCCAAGGTGATAATCTCTGCCTTTAAGATGTAATTTTGTTCTATACTATTGTTTTGTGTGCCATCAAGTCCTAACCAATTCATGGCTGACCCTTCAGAAGGCTTTCAGAGTCTATAAATTGCATGATAAGAGATTGTCTCTTTCACCTATGGAGCAGTTAGTGGATCTGAACCTTGTGCCTTTGGGTTGGCAACACAACTCCTTACCACTAAGCCATGAGACTGCGTTGAAATTGCTAATGTAGTTGAATTTGTTTATGCTTTCCTTATCTCTATACCATTCTCTTGTTTACTTATGGGTGGGATACAAAATCAAGTCAGAACAAACAAGAAGGAATAAATGTCCTTTTCTAAGCTCATGTTTCCAGTAAAGGAGTCAGATGCTTAATGTCTCAGCTGCTAACTGGAAGACAAGGGTTCGCAACTTCCCAGAGGAGCTTTGGAAGAACGAACTGTTGATCAGCCATTAAAAACCTCAGAAGCATAGCTCTCTACTTTAACACACAGGGGTAACAGTTGATGGGAATGGGCACTTTCAGTAAGTGCTCAGGCACAACAGAGAGGCAGATTAGAAAATATTGGAAGATAATAGATTTATGGGAAAAATAATTTGTGATTGTATTTGATGTATTTCTAATAATACCGCCCATCAGTCAGGCACAAAACTCCTATTTTAAACAATTGTATTCTAATTCTGGCCATTCACAAGGGATACTTCTAGTAAGTTAATGAAGCATGTGTAACTGTCTATTTTGTAAGGTCCAGCCTTAAGCATGCAGCATGCAGGGAAAACAGAAACAAGAAAACTTTCTATGTGTATCATCCTGTAGCAATAAGAACATGTAACAAATTAAACACTACCAAAAATATCACTATGGCAATGAGAGACTAAACATTACTTATTGTTTTCCACACTACAGGTATTGTCATCCTCCACTATTAAGAAAATGTTCTTTTCTTTTTTGCAGGATAATAGACATAGTTCTTTCTTCTTTACCGTAACCTATTTCTAAGACATGGAACTTAAGATTGTGATTTGGATTTTGCAAGAGTATAACAGACATTTAGCATTTAGACTGCATTCCACATGTGTTCTAAACCCCAGCTACTCTGTAGATACCATTGCTCCCTTCTTTTTTTATCATAAAGAACTGATGCCTTTGAATTGTGGCCAAAAGAGCAAACAAATCTGTCTTGGAGGAAGTACAACCAGGGTGCTTCATAGAGACAAGGATGGTGAAACTTCATCTCACGTACTTTGGTCATTTTGTCACCAGAAAGGTGGAGGGTTATAGAAAGAGAGGGAGACTCGACAAAACAGATTGACAAATTGGCCGTAACAATGGACGAGAGCATATCAGAGATGAGGAGGATAGGGCAGAATAAGGCAAAGTTCAGATCCGTTGTTCATATGGTCTCTACAAGGTATAATGGACTCGAGACCTCCCAACAACAATACAACATATAGTTATATAATACATAATGTTTGGATTAGTATATAACATGATTAGTATATAACGTTCCATAAGAATAAGTAAAATTCAATTAAACATCCAAATAAACATTGAAAAGCAACCTATCCATCGATAAGCTTGAAGTATACATATGGTCAGCAAATTTGCTTTATATCAAATATCAAGTATCAAACACAAATAATATCAACAGTGTAACCAGATCTATTAGAAATCACATTGTTTCCTTCTCACTTATGACATGGAATACCTATTCACACAGCAAGTGGTCCATATCTGAGAAATTTAAATGATTATTAACAAATACAAGGTTTTTAAAAAAAATTTAAATTTATTCTTCTGCTTTTTTTTTAGATTTCAATGAAACTTTATAGAGAACTTGGATTTCCATTCATTCATTGTTGCACATTTTCCTCCCTACCGACCCCCCAGTTCACTTTTTTTAACTAAAAGAATTTTTTGAAAGAATTTTTGAAAAAAATTCTTTCACTGTTGCAACAAATACAAGTTCTGATTAAACAACAAGATGTCAATGTTCCCTTCTCTACATAGAAGCTCATTCAGGGTGTAAATGCACATATTATTATTTGAGCAAGAATTTGACTTCTAACTTGTCCTCAATTCCAGACAACATATGTACATATGAACATTTTATTCACAACCAAATGTATTTAGATTCTGTAAATTCAACTTATAATTAGGGAATCTGATTAGAAATTTCTTTTCTTCATAAATCAACATTCAGATGAATGAGCCATATTCTTACGGCAAGTAGAATCTGGTTTTCATGAAATATCAAAACGCAATGCCATCCAGCCTGAACCAACTCATAGCTGACCCTCCAGCAAGTTTTTGGAGGTTGTAGTTATATAGGAAGAGACAGCTCTTCTATCTCCCTTGAAGTCACTGGTGGATTTGAACTAGCAGAGAAGCACCAGGAAATATGCTGTTGTTAGATGTTACCGAGTGAACGATAACTAGGTAGCTATAACTAACATCATGTGAACAATGGATATGGACAATGGCTATGAACCTTGTCTTCACCATTGCCATCCTCATCATCCTGATATACTTGAACCCATTGCTACATCACTGAGTCGATCCACCTTGTCAAGGAACTACTTCTCTTTTGGTGGACCGTCTATCTTTCAAGCATGATATTTGTTCCAAGGACTGGCCTCTGCTAACAGCATTCCCAAGGTAGGTGAGATGAAGGAAACTTCATCATGTTGCCTCTGAGGATCATTCTGATTGCACTTTCCCCAAGATATAGCCCAATAAAAACACAACTACTAATGTCTCATCACATAATCTCTGGTAAAGAAAGGTTCGTTGTTGTTGTTGTTATTTGCCATCGAGTAATTTATGACTCATAGTGACCCTATGTACAAGAGCCCTAAACGCCGTTCTATCCTGTGCCAACCTTGCCATCTCAAACATATTCATTCCTACAACTCCACTCACAGAATTGATCCATCTCATCGAGGGTCTTCCTCTCCTGCACCGTCCCTCCACTCTCCCAAACATGATGTCCCTCTCCAAGGACCAGTCCCTCCTTGCAACATGCCCAAAGTATGTCAGACGACGCTTCAGAATCCTTGACTCCAGGGAACATTCTGGCTTCACCCTCTCCAGGACGAACCTGTTTGTTCTCCTAGCAGTCCATGGTATATTCAACACTCGTCTCCAGCACCACAGCTCAAAGACATCAATTCTCTTTCTATCATCTCTATTCACTGTCCAACCCTCCAATGCATAGCACGTAATTGCAAAGACTATAGCCTGGATCAGGCACACCTTAGTCTCCAGCCTGACATCGTTGCTCTTCAGTACTCTTGAGAGGTCCCTCACAGCTGACTTTCCCAATGCAGTTCGTCTCCTGATTTCCTGGCTGCTGTTATCAAGAGTGTTGACTTTGGAGCCAAGTAAACTAAAACTGTTAACTATCTCAATCTCTTTACCATCCATACTGATGCTGTCAATTGGCTCAGTGGTGTGAATCTTTGTTTTCTTGATGTTGAACCTCAATCCATACTGAATACTGCAGTTCCTGACCTTCTGCAGCAAGCACTTCAGGTCCTCCTTAGTTTCAGCAAGCAAGGTTGTGTCATCCACATAACACAGGTTGTTGATGATTCTTCCACCAATCCTGATGCCACATTCCTCCTTGTACAGCCCAGCGTCTTGGATGATCTGTTCTGCATACAGATTGAAAAGGTATGGAGACAAAATACTTTCCTGATGAACCCCTTTCTTGATTTTGAACCATCCAGTGTCTCCCTGCTCTGTTGTGACGACTGCCTCTTGGTCCAAGTATAGGTTTCGCATTAGCACAACCAAATGTTCTGGGATTCCCATTCTTCTCAGAGATAGCCATAGCTTGTTGTGAGCCACACAGTCAAAAGCCTTTGCATAGTCAATGAAGCACAGATAGGCATTCCTCTGGTATTCTCTGCTTTCTGCCAAGATCCATCTAACAGTAGCTATAATATCCCTAGTACCACGACCTCTTCTAAATCCAGCCTGCACATCTGGCAGTTCTCTGTTGACATATTGTTCCAAACGTTTTTGGATAATTTTCAGCAGAATCTTGCTTGCGTGTGATATCAATGATATTGTTTGATAATTTCCATAGTCTGTTGGATCACCTTTCTTTGGAATGGGAACAAATATCGATCACTTCCAGTCAGTTGGCCAGCTGGCTGTCCTCCAGATTTCCTGGCATAACTTAGTGAGCACATCCAGGGCAGCGTCTCTTTGTTGAAATAAATCAATTGGTGTGCTATCAACTCCTGGAACCTTGTTTTTTGCCAAGTCCTTCATAGCAACTTGAACTTCCTCCTTCATCACTATAGCTTCTTGCTCATATTTTATTTCATGAAATTCCTCTGTGTCAGCCAATTCCTTGTGATACAGTAACTCTGTGTACTCCTTCCATCTTCTTTTGATACTTCCTGGATCATTTAACATTCTACCCAAATTATATTTAAGTATTACCACCCGTGGCTTGAATTGGTTTTTCAACTCCTTCAGCTTAACAAACGCTGAGTGAGTTCGGCCCTTTGGATTTTCTGACCCCAGCTCTCTGCACATTTCATTATAGTATCTTGCTTTGTTGTCCTGGGGTGCCTTTTAAATTTTTCTGTTCAGCTCTTTGATTTCTTCCTTTAGCTTTGGCTTCTCGGTGCTCTAATGCAATACTCAGAGTCTCATCTGACATCCATCTTGGTTTTTTCTTCTTCTTCAGCCTTTGTACTCCATTTTCCCCCTCACCTTTTCATCTCCAGAATAATATATCATATGATCATCTGGCTCGAAATGCCCCATGCCAGTCCATCTCATCTCTCCAATGACTAGTATATCAATATTTATGTGTTCCATTTCTTTCTTAACAATTTCTAATTTTCCTACATTCATGGTTCTCACATTCCATGTTCCAATTACTAGT
>NW_006399829.1:13568756-13573768 GCF_000299155.1 Elephantulus edwardii
GCAGGCAAAATATTGCTGAATTTTTTAAAAAAAAAAAAGGCTAGAAAAACATATTGACAGGGAACTGCCAGAAGTTTAAGCTGGATTTAGAAGAGACCATGGCATTAAGGATATCATTGCTGATATCAAATGGATCCTAGCTGAAAGTAGAGAATACCAGCTCTATAGCAACTACAATCACTCGTAGCTAACACCTGGATCTACCACAGTGAAAGTAGAAGGCATACAGCAACGAAGATACAGGCTGAGCTTGGACATGTTCCTTCAGCACTGTCTACCTAGTGCATGCCCAGATGTATGTTGTTGTTGTTATGTGCCGTCGAGTCGTTTGCGACTCATAGCAACCCTATGTACAACAGTCCTAAACCCTGCTCTATCCTGTGCCAATCGCATTGCCTCTGACACACCCACAGATGTATAGATAAGTGAAAAAGAGTTGCTGGCTTGAGGAGCAGGGAGTCATAAGGACTCCTGACTTATTGACTCAGCCCCAACTGGAGGCTAAAGCGTAGTGAAGGGACCAACCAGTCTGTGTGCAGGGACAAGTGTGGAGTTTGCTGCTGATGCCCAGTTAGGTCTAGCCAGTGATGGCTGGGGATGAGCTGATGAGAACTCAACCAGATGAAGAAAAGATGACTCACGCTATGAGCTAGTGTTGAGTACTGTGACCTGATGGCTTGCTCTGGACTGGACTTTTCTTGTGGATGTAGACGCTCCAAGTTTCCAAACTGAACAGAAGATTTTTCACCAAATGGGAAATGCTTGTTCCCTCAGAGTAATGGTTTGATAGGAATGGGCAAATCTGAAACTGACTATTTAAAATGGGAATATTAAAGCATGAGGGATAAAGTAGCCAGCTTACATGCTTTCATGAATGGAGTTACTTGTTATTGTTGTTGTTAAATGCCCTTGAATTGACTATGACTTATAGTGACCCTACAGACAAAAGATCTGAACCCTACTCTATCCTGCATCTTCCTCACATTTCCTGACACACAAGGGCCCATTGCAGCAGTCACCGTATCAACCCACCTAGTTGAGGGTCTTCCTCTCCTTCACCAACCCTCTACCATTCCCAGCATCACGTCCTTATCCAAGGAATAGCCCACAAAATATATTAACAAAACAACCTAAATGAAAGATTGTAAAAAATGCAATGTACATGCATGAATGCATGCAAACCAATTTTTAAAAAAATGTTAAAAATTAAAAATAAGCCCAGGGTCTAAATAAGTTTAAAAAATTCTATAAATCCTTAAAGAAAATACATTTACCTGTGATTAAAGAAAAGAGGCAGCTTAAGAAGACAAACCTAAGTGACATAAGGAAACATGCAAAGAGCTGAAGTTAGAGAACCAAAAGGGAAGAAAACACTCAGCATTTCTCAAGCTAAAGGACATTCAAGCATCTAGTTGAAATACTGAAGGGCTGGATGAGCAGAATCTTGAAAGATACAGGAAACTTCAAAAGGAGATAGAAGGGATACACATAATGTTGTTTTTGTTGTTGTATGCTGTCTAGTTGGAACCAACTCGTAGCTGACCCTCCACTGGTTTTCAGAGGCAGTTAATCTCACGGAAGGAGAGTGCCCATCCTTCTCCCGCGGAGCAGCTGGTAGTCACAAACCTTGTGCCTTCAGGATTGCAGCACAGTTTCTTTTTCTTTGCCACTAGACCTCCAGAGCTCTCCCACACTCAATGTACCACAAAGAATTGGTCAACATTGAACCATTCAGAAAGTAGATACTTGTGATCAGGAATCAATGGTAATGAAAGAAGTTGTTGAAGCTGCACTGAAAGTATTAGCAAAAAAGAATGCTCAAAAAATTGATGGAATGCCAGTTGACATGTTTCAGCAAAGAGGTGTAGCCCTGGATGTGATCACTTCTTGATGGCAAGAAATTTGAGAATAGCTGTCTGGTCAGCTACCATATTCTCATTTCCAAAAATAAAAAGGTGATCCAACAGAATGTTGAAATATGCTTAATAACATCATTAATATAATATAGAATTAAAATCTTGCTGATGATTATTTAAAAACAACTAGAACAATGCACTGACACACAACTTTCATATTCAAGCCCAATTCAGAAGAGGTTATGTCAGGAGAGATAGTGCTAATCTCAGATGTATCTGAAAGCAGAGAATATCATAAATATATTTACCTGTGTTTAATTGACTATGCATTTGGTTGTATGGACCATAACAAATTATGACTAATATTGAGAAGAATGGGAATTCCAGAACACTTAATTGTGCACATGTGAAATCTTTACATAAATCAAGAAGCTCTTGTCCAAAAAGAGATCAACAGAACACTACATGGTTTAAAATCAGAAACAGTGTGTTTCAGGGTTGTATCCTTTCTCCATACCTATTCAATGTGTATACTGAGCAAATAACTTGAGAAGATATACTATAAAGAAGAATGTGGCATGAGAATTGGGAAAATATTTATTAAAAAACTTGTGTTATACTGATGATACAACCTTGCATATTCAAAGTAAAGAAAACTTGAGTCATTTACTGTAAAAGACCTAAAACTATAGCCTTCAATATGGATTCTATCCTAACATCAAGAAAATAAAAATTTTCACCACTGGGCCAATCAGCAACATCATGGTAGATGGAGGAAACGCTGAAGTTGTCAATTACTTCATTTTATTTGAATCCACAATCAGCACTCATGGTAGCAGTAGTCAAGAACTCAAAAGACAGGCATTGGAGAGATCTGCTGCCAATGATTTCCCCAAGGGACCAAAGGGCAACACTGTCAGTATAAAGACTAAGGTGCACTCGATTCATAGCATGGCCTTTTCAATTCTTTTCTATGTATCTGAAAGTTGGACAATGAAAGAATATATGCCTTTGAATTGCATTGTTGGAAAAGAACACTGAATATCTCATGTACTGTGAAAAGAATGAGCAAGTGTGTCTTGAAGGAAGTGTAACCAGGGTGATCATTAGAGGGAAGGAAAGTGAAACTTCATCTCATACATGTTGCACATTTTGCCAGGAACAAGGGTAGTCCTTGCAGAAAGACATCACCATGGGACGGGTGGAAATAACTTCACTGAGATGGGCTGACACAGCAACTACCTCAATTGTCTTGTGCATGACAGAAATCGTGAGAATGGTGAAGGACAGGGCAAGGTTCAGATCTATTGTTCATATGATCACTGTGAGTCATAGTTGACTTGATGGCACATAACAACTTGAGCTTGAGACGCTTGGATAACACAGGCCAACTGCATTTAGATGAGGTCACTATCTAGTTCCCCTCTGTTTTTAAACGAAGTCCCAAATCAGAATGGCATGACTTGCCACAGTGTCTAGTCTCCCATTGCAGCCATGTGACGTCCTGAACTTGGCCGAGGATGCATGGATCCCATGATAAAGCAGTGTACACAGAAAACAGGGGTGCGAGATCTAAGCCTAAATTTCAGTTCTGCCACAGATTAGCTGCATCACTGAAAATACATAAATCTTCTTTGGACACATTTTCTTGTGTGCTTGATGAGGATTTAAGTCAGTACTCATCTCCTGGAGCTTAATCTAAACCATCTCTTTTCTAAAAGGTGTTAGTTGTCATCAAGTCAATTCCAACTTATGATTACTTCAAACCAGTTGATTCTGGTTGGAACCCCTGCTGAGAATTTGGATTTCCATCCCAAACTACTGAATCACAATTTACATTTTAATAGGATTCCCACATCACTCTCAGGAGATCCCAAAAGGAAAAATAAGGGAGTCTTGTTAAAATGTAAATTTTGATTGTATGTATATATGGGTTGGATTTGCACATTTCCAGCAGAGGATCCAGTCTGATTTTGAAGTCTTAATAGTACCATGAACATAGAACAGATCACACAAGAAGATTGGCTAGTTACACCATTATATTGAGTGAATCCAGCTGCAGAATAAAAGAAATCTCACCACCAAAGAAGAAGCAAGAGAATTTAGTGTGTCCTTTGGGACCAGAGCCAGACCAGAGCCTATGGAAGCAGCAACCATAGCAGCTGCAGCAGAGAACCAAAGACTTAATGTGAGCAGACCAGCTGTCCTGAGTGACTGTATTCTGCTAACATGAATTATAAAGCCTTTTTTACTTCCCTAATATGGTTCTGTGTGGTCTCACAGCTATCATAAATGATTTTGGACTCAGCAGAACAGGAAAATTGGTGTTGGAATGAACAGAAAGAGTTACAGAGGCATGGGCTTCATGCCTGACCTCCTGGGAACTGGTTTTGTGTTGCAAATGTTGCTGGGGACAGTTTCCCTTTGTGGAGTTGGTAAAAGTCTTCTGAGATGGCCCTCTCCATGTGGCCTTTGCCCTTTTTACATGTCTATTCATATCGTCTGCCCATGTTGTAATTGGATTGTTTTCTTTTTTCTAGTTGTTGGGTGTTTTCAAGAAATTTTCGATATGAGTCCCTTGTCAGATGTGTCATTTTCAATTTATTTTTTCCAAACTATAGGCTCTCTTTTTAAATATTTTGGCAGTCTTTAGTGCTTATAAGGATTTAAATTTTAGGATGTCTCAACCATCTCATTTGCTGTTGATTGTACATTTTCAGTTAGATTTGCTCCTAATTATGCCAACAAATAGGGCCCAAATTTGCCCAGTTTTTTATTTGATGATTGTTAAAATTTTAGATTCTGTGCCTCAGTCCTTTATCTAAAGTTAGTTTTTACATATGGTGTGAGGTATGACTTTTGTTTTAATTGTCTGCAGATATCTGATTTTCTCTGAGCCATTTATTAAGGAGGTTTTCCCTTCCCCCCTCCCATTTAATACATTTAATCTGTTTGTCAAAAATCAGTAGACCGAAATTTAATGGTTTTATTTCGGGTTCTCAATTATGTTCCATTGGCCTAAGTACCTGTCCACAGGAGGGTGGACTTATTTCTAGTTCTTAGTTATAGTCCATTGGTCTATGTACCTGTTCTTTCTTTCTTTCTTTCTTTCTTTCTTTCTTTCTTTCTTTCTTTCTTTCTTTCTTTCTTTCTTTC
>NW_006399829.1:13573978-13579162 GCF_000299155.1 Elephantulus edwardii
TCTCTCTCTCTCTTTCTTTCATCTCTCTATTACTATAGAGGAGTCTGATTGATTTTTTTTATGTTGATCTCTATACTTCCACTTTGTTGGTATTGTGTGTGCCACAGAATCGGAACCAACCTATGGTGGATCCTCCAGTGGGTTTTCAGAAGCAGTAAATCACACAGGAGAAAATTGTCCATCTTTCTTTTATGGAGCAGCTGGTGGGTTGGTCAATTAGATCTACTAATTTTCTTGCTGAGACTTTGAGGTTTTCTATATACAGGATCATATCATCTGAAAATAGAGATAATTTTATTTCCTGTTTGCCAAACTATATGCCTTTTATTTCTTTTTCTTACCTTATTTCTTTCTGGCTAGGACTTCTAATACAATATTGAAAAGAGTGGTGATAAAGGCAACCTTGTTTGGTTCCAATTTATAAGGGGAATATCTGCAATCTCTATCCATGACACTAATATTAGACATTGGTTTTAGGGTTTTAAATTAAGTTGAGGAAGATCCTCTTCTTCCTGGGTTGGTTGTTTTTTTTGTTGTTGTTGTTTTTGTTTTTGTTTTTGTTTTTTTAGCATTTTTATCAGTAAAAGGTGTTGGGTTTTGCCCAATGCACCTTTTGCACCAACTGAAATGATCATATGATTCTTTCCCTTTATCATTGTTATTGATTGTACTGATTATTTTTCTAATATTGAACTATCCCTTGCATATCTGTTAAGAATTCCTCTCAATCATGAGGGATGTTAGTGTATAACACTGATGAAAGATATTGACGTATACTTTTATTTTTTAGTGCTGTGTTTGCCTAACTTTGGTATCAGTCATGCTTGCTTCTTAGAAAGAGTTCAGGAATATTCCTTCTTTATCTATACTCTGAAGTAGTTTTAGTAGAATTGGTGTTAGTTCTTCTCTGAGTGTTTGATAGAACTCACCAAAAAAGCTGTCTGTGCCTGCACTTTTTTTTGTGGGGGAGGAGTGTTTTTATGATCTCTTTATTTTTTGTTTTTGTTTTGTTTTTAAGTCTCTTGTCTGTCTTTACTGTGATGTTGCTTATTGATCAAGTTGTGGAGATTTGTGTTTGCTTTTTTTGTTTGTTTTTTCTTCTTGTGTGTACCATCAAATCGGATCCAACTGGCATAGGAGGAAGTTGCTCCTCCTTCTCCAGCAGAGCATCTGGTGGATTTGAACCATGTACCTTCAGGATTACAGTGCAACTTCTTGCCACTAGGCCACCAGAGCTCCCCTGGAGATTTGATTTTTAAAAATCTTCACCAGTAAGTTCCTCAAGTCCTCTTCTCTTAGAGCAACCAAGTTGCATAATCTGGATATAAAAAGCTTCTAATGAGTCTTCATCCAATCCCTATATCACATTCTTCTTCATATATTCCACCTTCACAGATTATTCAGGATATATTTTGAGTAGCTATGATAAGTAAGAAAAGATACAACTTTGGTACATATCTTTTGTAGTGTCAAAGTTTTGGTGTTCAAAATGGCTTTCATAGCCATGGATGAACTTTTTATTTTGTGATGAAGTATTTACTGTATTAAGGAGATAGGACTAGGGACACAAGCCCTACTATGGCCTATATAAGCTAATGGGAATTCACTGCTATCTCTCTTTTGGAAGACTCCTTGTTCTGGGACACAGCATCTTTCTATGACCTTCTCCCAGGTCCTGGACCATCCCTCAGCAGTCTCTGCAACACTGGCCTACATCACTTACAATCACATGAGTCATTTCCCTGACAGGTTTGCGTCTCTGTGAGACCTTCCAGCAAACTACTGAACCATAGGGACTTAGAGGAGTAGGGAAAAGAAAGAAGAATAATTGATGTTGGAAATCTGATGTGGTATAGCAAATCAAACAATTGGGACATTACTGAGTACCCATAATTTGTGCTAGTCCACCATTAAACTCAGCAGAATGAATTATAAGGCACTTTTACTGATTTCAAACTATAAATTACTCCTAATTCTGCCAGTACAACTTACATCTTTGCATGAGCAAAATTAAATGTTCTGAAATTCCCACTGGTATAATTTGTTATGATCCACACAGTTAAATGCCTTTTCATAGCCTAGAGTACAAAAAGTAAACATCTTTCTGATATTTTCTGATTTCAGTGAAGATTCCTCTGACATCAGCAGAGATAGCTTTACTTCCATGTCTTCTTTTGAATACAACTTGAGTTTCTGGAAGTTCCTTGTCCTCATACTGCCACAATGCTTTTAAAATTTATTTTGGCAAGATTTTACTTGCATGTGATATTAACTATATTACTTAACATGTCACACTTATGTTGGACCATCTTTCTTGGAATGGACCTAAATATAGCTATCTATCCTCTTGGTATAGATGAGCTGATGCTTTCAGTGTTGCATGCTTTTGTTGAAACATCTCAATTATTATTCCAACAACTCCTGAAGCCTTCGTTTTTGTTCAATGCTTTTAGAATACCTGGACTTCTTCTTTCTATATTACTCAATCTTGTCATATATCAGATCCTGAAATTGTTGAATGTCAACTAATTCTTTTTGATATACTATCTCTTTGTATTCCATCCTCCTTTGATGCTTTCTGGATTGTCATTAAATTCCTATTGCTGTTAGGGTGCTGAGTTAAGGTTATATTTTGGTTCTTTTTAAAAATAAAATTTTATTTTAATTGTGATTTTAATGAACATTTATAAAGGTTTGATTTTCATTCATTCACTGTTGCACATTTTACTCCCTCACCATCCCTTCCCCCTCCTCCAGTTGTTGTTTTCATTGTTATGTGCCATCGAGTCGCTTGTGACTCATAGTGACTCTATGTTCAAGAGCCCTACACACTGCTCTATCCTGTGCCAACCTCACTGTCTCCAACACACTCATTCCCACCACCCCAGTTACAGAATAGATCCATCTCATCAAGGGTCTTCCTCTCCTGCCCCGTCCCTCCATTCTCCCAAACATGATGTCCCTCTCCAAGGACCAGTCCCTCCTTGCAACAGGCCCAAAGTATGTCAGACGAAGCTTCAGAATCCTTGACTCCAAGAAGGAGTCCAGCTTTACCCTCTCCGGGACAAACCTGTTTGTTCTCCTAGCAATCCATGGTATATTCAACACTCTTCTCCAGCACCACAGCTCAAAGACATCAATTCTCTATCATCCCTAGTCACTATACAACTCTCTGATGCATAGCACATAATTGTGAAGACTATAGCCTGGATCAGGTGCACCTTGATCTCCAGCCTGACATCGTTGCTCTTCAGTACTCTTGAGAGGTCCCTCACAGCTGACTTTCCCAACGCAATTTGTCTCCTGATTTCCTGGCTGCTATTACCAAGAGTGTTGACTGTAAACACAAAGTAAATGAAAACTCTCAACTATCTCAATCTCTTTACCATCCATACTGATGCTGACAATTGGCCCAGTGGGGAGAATCTTTGTTTTCTTTATGTTGACATTCAATCCATATTGAAGGCTTCAGTCCTTGACCTTCTGCAGCAAGCGCTTCAGGTCCTCCTCAGTTTCAGCAAGCAGGGTTGTGTCATCTGCATAACACACATTGTTGATGACTCTTCCACCAATCCTCCAGTGAACTTAAAAAAATATTCATTCATTGTTTCACAATTACCTACCTCCTCCTCCACACACACTCCAGTCCTCTTTACAATGATATATCTCTTATTCTGGGCTGTTGTACATATAATGTATAATGCTTAATAATATATTCATTTTAAACAGTTCTTTCTTTGATCTGTTCCAATGTAATGGTCGTTATCTACCTATTCTTATCCTATTCTCCTCCCAACTCCCCATGTCAGACCTGCTTTATAACAGTGGTGCAATGCAATCTTTGTCCTTTTGTGACTGGGATATTTCACTTGGCATGATGTAGTCCAAGTCCCCTGAGTCGTGTAATGTTTTACAAGTTCATTGTTTTACAAGGCTGTGTAGTATTCGATTGTATGAATATACCAGTGTTTTTCTATCCATTCATTTGTTGATGGACACATGGGTTGCTTCCATCTCTTTTCTATTGCAAATAATGCATCAATAAATATGGATGTGCATATATCTATTTGGATGGTGGTTATAGTTTCTTTAGGGTATATTCCCAGTAGTGGCATTGCTGGGCCAAATAGTTTTTCTATTTCTAACTTTTTGAGAAAGTACCAAATCACCTTCCATCATGGTTGCATCATTTTACGCTCCCACCAGCAGTGAAAAAGGGTTCTAATTTCTCCACAACCTAGCCAGTATGTATTGTTTGCTGCTCTGTTGAACTTTGTAATTGTTGGCAGAGTGAGATGATATCTCATAGTTGTTTTATTTTTAATGGAAAGAGACCCTAAATGAGCCAAGCACTCCTGAAAAAAAAAAAAGAGAAACAAGGTAGGAAACATCACATTCCCTGATTTCAAATCATACTACACTGCCATGGTGGTCAGAAAGCATGGTATTGGTACAGTGACAGACACATAGAGCAATGGAATAGAATTGAGAAACCAGAAATCAGCTCACCTACCTATACTCAACTGATTTTTTACAAAATCAGGCCTTTTAATGATAGGCTTTTTAACAAATGGTGTTGGCAAATTTGGAAAACCATCTGTAAAAGACTCCAGCAAGAACCAAACCTCACACCATATACAAAAAACAAACTCAAGGCAGATCAAGGGTCTAGTACTAAACCCAAAGACTAAATTTCACTAGAGAAAAGCTTGGAAGAACTCTAGAAGCCCTAATCCACAACATGAACAGTCTTCCAAGTATAATGAAAAACCTATAACCAGAAGAGGATTAAATAGATGAATGGAACCTTCTAAGAATCAAATCCCTATACACATCCAAAAACTTCTCCAACAGGGTAAAAAAGGAAGCCACAGACAGAGAAAAAATATTTGGTAATGACATATCTGTTAAGGGATTCATATTTAAAAGTTATAGAATTCTCCAGCACCTCAATGAGAAAATGGTAAACAACACAATAGAAAAATGGGCACAGGATATGAATAGATACCAAAGAAGACATTCAGATGGCAAACACATGAAGAAATGTTTAAACTCCCTACCTTTCAGAGTACCACGACCCCTTCTAAACCCAGCCTGGACTTCCGGCAGTTCTCTGTTGATGTGCTGTTCTAATCGCTTTTGGATGATCTTCAGTAGAATCTTGCTTGCATGTGAAATCAATGA
>NW_006399829.1:13580703-13583707 GCF_000299155.1 Elephantulus edwardii
GATATGAGTCGGAAATGACTCGAGGGCACATAACAACAACAACACCTATCAGAGAGATGCAAATCAAGGTTGTATTTTTGTTCTTGTTGTTTTCTTCAACTTGAATTTGTATATAATCAATTAATGGTCTCTTCCACAGTCAGCCCCTGGTCTAGTTCTGACATCGTTTCCCCATCATCTCTTTCCACAGATGCAGTCAGCTTGCTTCATTTGCATTCCATCTGTGATGTCCATGGGATAGTTACTATTTATGTTGTTGAAAAAGGTGTCTCCAATGAATAGATTGTCTTGCAAAATTCTATCATTTGACCTCCAAAATACTTTCTATCACCAAGGCCATATTTCCCAACCACTACTCTCTCAGACCTCCTGCAGTATAGAGTGGTTGCTGTGAAGCTGAACACTGTGACAATGATGTGTCAAATGGGAGAATGGTTACCCATGGTGGACAGTGTTTGGTGGAGGTCCTTGATTAAAATAAGCCTGGAAGCAGGAGTGGCATCCACTTCCATAATAGTTTGCCTCTGGAAACTCTATAAACTTGGAGAAAGGATAAAAGTCACACAAGTGTTGAGGACTTTCGTTCATAGGGTCGCTATGAGTCGTCTACAACTCAATGCATTTAACAAGAACAACAACTCCTTTCTTTAAAAAAAATCATATTTTAACAAGTTTACAAAAAACATGGATTTCCATTCATTCATTGTTTCACATTTTCCTCCGTCCCTACCCCACCCCCCCGACCCCCTAGTTCGTTTTTCTCTTTTAAAAAGATTCTTTTGGGGAGCTCTGGTGGCCTAGTGGCAAGAAGCTGCACTGCAGTCCCAGCGGTGCATGGTTCAAATCCACCAGATGCTCTGCCGAGGAAGGAGGGACAATTTCCTCCTGTACCAGTCAGATCCGATTTGACGGTACACACACACACAAATAATAAAATAAAATAAAAAAATAAAAAAAAAGATTATTTCACCATTGCACAATTTCCTCCCCCAACTCCCCCCACCGCAGACCCCCCCCATTCAACTTTGCTATACACCTCTTAGTATGGACTGTTGTTATGCTAATAATATTCCTTTTTTAATTTTATTTTCAACTTTCTCATTTCAATCACTTCTTGTTGTCATGCACCTTTAAGTCAGAACCAACCCATAGCTGACTTTCCAGTGGAGTTTTTTTGTTTGTTTGGTTTTGGTTTTTTGTTTTTGGTTTGTTTGTTTGTTTTTTGTTATTGGGTGGGGTTTTTGTTTGTTTGTTTGTTTTTGGTGTTCTCTTGAATCAGATATGACTGGCATAGGAAGAGATTGCCCCTCCTTCTCCAGTGGAGCATCTGGTGGATTCGAACCGTATGCCATAGAGATTGCAGCACAGCTTCTTGTCACTCAGGGGAAGTTAAATGCATGGAGGAGATCGCCCATCCTTCTCCCTGGGAGCTGCTGGTGCCCTTGAACTTGCCTTAGGGATTGCAGTGCAGCCTCTTGCCACTTTTCAATCACTAGTAATTATCAATGCATCTTGATGGCTTATTTGATCAATTTTAGACTGCAGAATTTCTAAAAATCTTTAACCCCTTCATTTTTGGTTTTGGTGACTGGTTTGTATATTTGAATACTAGTCTTACTAATCGGTCTTCTTGTAGGTGAACGGATATTATCCTATCACTGGCAGCAATGTATTTCAGGATAGATCTGGAAATGTTTTCAACCATGAAGATGATGTCATTCTTGGTATAAAATACCATTTGATTACCTGATTCAATACTACCTGTATCAGTTCATTTCACCTGACTAATGCATGGGATCTTGAACTTTCAGTGTTCCATTTTGTCTTTGACAACTCCCAATTTTTCTTGATTCATCCTTAATATATTCCACATTCTATTTATTAATGGATTTTTGCAGCTGTTTCTTGTAATTTTGAGTCATGCTACATCAGTGGATGAAAGTTCTGAAAGCTTTCTATCCTCCATGTCATTAAAGCAGACTCTACTTAGAGTAGGCAGCTCTTTCCTAGTCGTATTTTGAGTGCCTTCCAATCCGAGGGGCTCATCTACAGACAGTGTTCTGCTATCACTGGTCAGTTATTTCAGTAGACCATGAGGTTCTTCTTGCTAGTCTACCTTGGTCTGAAGTCCCACCAAAATTTGTTCACCAAGGGTGACTGTGGCATTTCTTCCAGTATCACAGCAACATGCAAGTTGTAAGAAACTGGCATGAATGTAGGAGCATGTATAGATCATATATTATACAGCACCTTCAGATTGGCACAGTGGACTCAAACATAGCAACAATTGTGAGGGTAGTGTAGGATTGAGAGGTTGTAAAAACATTAAGAGTGATATGGGAACAGCCGTCTCTGACCTGTACTAACTCCACAAAGAGGAACTGCCTTCAGTATCACCTTGCACAGCACCAAACCAATTTCCATGAGGTTAGACATGTCCCCATGTTCCTACACCTCCTTCTACTAATTCCAACACTGATCTTACTGCTTTCCTGGGTCTGAAATCTGTTGCAATAGTGCACAGAGCATACAGAACCATGCTCACAATTATAGGGCTTACTAGGGAAGTTAACAGATTACAATTGAAATTGGCAACAAGATACAATTTCTGTCAGGATAGCTAAAATGTGCTCACAGGCACCTAGCCTTCAGCTTTGTGACTTTCGGCCAAAGAGACAAAGTTCTTGGTCTTTCCAATTATGGCTCTCTTCCAGTCATCCAGAAAGCTTGGGTGAAGGCTCTTATCTCAGGTTCTGTGGGGTAGCAGTCCCACAGTCAGCTCTATCTCACGCCAGGTCTCTGGTTCTCTGTTTGTGGTTGATTTGTTCTTGTCCTCATGGAAAGGCTTGGTCTGGATGATACAGGACCCCGTTGGCTCCCAAAGGAAGTGCAATATGCATTCTCAGCTACTTCTGTAATGGTGGTTAGATTACCAATTCCTGCTGCTTAATCTGCTCAGTTCCAGTCGTTTTTGGATAATCTTCAGTAGAATCTTGCTTGCATG
>NW_006399829.1:13585882-13596132 GCF_000299155.1 Elephantulus edwardii
CAGTCCATGGTACATTCAGTACTCTTCTCCAGCACCACAGCTCAAAAGCATCCACTCTCCTTCTGTCCTCCCTAGTCATTGTCCAACTCTGATGCATAACAAGCGATTGCAGATACCATGGCCTGTATCAGGAGCACCTTAGTCTCCAGAGAGACACCATTGTTTCTGAGTACTTGTATTTGCATTAGTGGGGTAAAAAAAATCATAGTTTCTAATCAGATTTTGACATATAGTGAAATTTCCCCGAACATTTCAAAAACCTTAGTGTTCACAGGTTTTTGTTTTGAATTTTCTAATTGCTGGATAAGAGTTTTTGGATATATGCATTTTAAAGATATAGAAGATCTTACATTTTAGCTAATGCCCATGCTTTTGTCCAATGTATATTTTGACGTTAAAGAATTGAGGACTGAGGAGGACTATTAAGTGCCACATCTAAGAGAAACAGCACTGACATTTCCAAGGCCACGTTGCCACTAATCTGCAACCTCGAGCAAACTCACTAGCCTCTCTATGCCTCACTTTGGTCATCTGCAAGTCATAGAGTTGAGAGAATAAAGGAATTTCTTTTCTTTGGGGCAGTTAGGACGTTACTAAGAAGACCTGAAGGTACAATGGTTAGACACTTGCCTACTAACTGAAAGGTTTTCAGTGGGAAACTAGAGTGGCTCCACGGAAAAAAGTCCTAGTGATTATGCCCATGACACTGATTATAAAAAAAACAAATCCCCTAAGTGGAAGTTCTCCTCTGTTAAAGGGAGTTGCTAGAAGTTGAAAGCTGACTGGATGGTACCTATCAACCACGTAACATTAATCAGAACATAGTACTCAGTCCTCACTATCCTAGACATTGCTTTAACTTACATATTTGTCTAGCTGCAAGACACTGCGCTGTGATCCCGAAGGCACGCGATTCAAATCCACCACCTGCTCCTCGGGAGAAGGATGGGTAGTCTCCTCCTGTGCAATTAACTGCCTCTGAAAACCCGCTGGAAGGTCCAGCTATGGGTCGGTTCTGACTTGATGGTACACAACAGCAACGACAACAACAACATTTGCTAACTTGCCTCTCTAACTTGCCAGTAGGGCCTGGGCTGAAATGAGGTATGGAAAAGAAAGGTCTTTAGAGGCACTGGTCAAGAAACATTCACTGTAGTAGTAGTTCTCCAACCCTGTGCCAGGCTTCTCTGTGCTTCTGTTTCTGGTATAGAAAATGAGATCATCTTACCTACCGATGCCAATGCTGGTTGCAATTTTGATTCTTGGTGACTGCCTGAGGCAGAGGAGAACTGTGATCCACAGCAGACTTTCTTCCAAGGTGACTCTGGGTAGACCCAACTTCTGACCTTTCATCAGCTCAACTCAGACTCACTCTTTGCAGTCAAGTCAGTTCCAATATTGCATTTCTGAGGCTGTAAATCCTAATGAAAGGAGGCTGCCCATCTTTCTTCTGCAGAACTGCTGGTGGCCTCAAATAGAAAAAGACCAGTCTTTAGGTCAGCAGTGCACCTCGCTACAGACTACACCACTCGAGGGCCTCTTTCAGTTAGCAGCCTGTAGAATTAACTGTACTGTTCAAGGCCTCTCTCCTACTGATAAAACAGGGTAAACAAAAGCAGTTTAGATTTTTTCTGGATAGATTATTTTTATTTTCCTGAAAGGTAAACTGTATTTCTGTCACTAATTTTAGCCCATATGGATTACTAGGAAAAATCAAGCAAATGGGGGCCCAGAGGACCTGACTTTTACTTAAACCATGTGTCCTTTCAAAGTGAATCCAGATTATAATACCAAAATGAAACGGAAACACTTAGTCTCCATGAACGAACTCACTCATCTTCCCCACAGCCAGGAAATTCTGGTTATGATTTTGAAAGATTGCAGGACAAAGGCTGCCCCTCCTCCCACCTCCAGAGTTCTATCGGGGCTGTGATGTTCCCTGGCCACGGAAGGGATTACTGATTCTAGAATCAAAACTCTGCAAAAGCAGAATGATTCTGCTCCAAATCAGAAAGCTGGGTGGAAGCTACATATTAAGTGAATGATATAAACGGGCTGGGCACAGTTTAAGGCTCATTGAAAGGATTCTTCTCTTCAATGATACTTCTGTGGTAAAGATTTGGTTTCCCCTCCCTTATAAAATCACAATTTTCACGAGTTAGATTCTGGTAACCACCAGAAGAGCTGATATTTAAATTTACACGTATACCAAACACTACAATGTCACTTCTGCCATACCAGGCTCAGTCAGCATTTGTTGGGAGTGTTTCAAATTTACTAAATAAACATAAACAAAATCCATGACAAGGTATGAGTAGAAAAGGGATATTTCTTTAACCTGAGGAATTGGGCCTGGTATAAGAAGCGGAGACTGAATAAAGGGTTTCCTCCTCTCTTCTTTTTAGTACTAAATTCCAAAGAATTTACTTACCTTCTCATCATTGCCAGACATGACAAGACTTTTAAGATGGGAAAAATTCTTTCTATGGCTTCAGATCAGTCATTTTTACCAACACCCCCCCATCTACTAACTTAATTAGATTTTCCTTAAAAAGAATTGCTCTAGGCTAAAAATTTGTATGCCAAGTTCCACCCGTGAGCATATTTTAGCTATGGAATAATTAACCTCTGAGAAAACTAATAGAATCTTAATTATACTGATGCTACCGGGAACGGCTCTAATAGTCTTTGATCCCCCTTTTCTGTTTGTCACTTCTTCAGTTTTGATTTACATGTATTTTAATCAATGCTATTAATTTAGAACCTTTGAACACTCAACCACAAAAACACACAGTAGCAACATAGGTAAAGAATCTTTCAACCAATGACTCTAAAAGGAGTTTTTAACTAATTATAAACTCTTCCCTATGAACAGGATTTCCTTAATTTGTCTGACAGTAAGGTATTTCCTCACGAAGCAGAAAATGACCAAAACACAATTTTTAAAAAATTGTATTGGTTTGCATACAAAATTAATATTGCTTCACAATATCCTTCATTTTATAAAACATTCATTGTATTATATACAATTAATCACCATTGAATTATGCCCACTAGTACCCCATAGAATCCCACCATGTCTTTTCCATTTTTTTACTCCCTCCCTCAACCTACCAAATTATACAACCCTATGATTTTCCCCCTGCTCATCCTCACCCCTCTGCTCCCATGCCATCCCCCCCTTGGATCCTCATACACATTTTACTAGTTATGCTATTTTTACAATAAAGGTCTTGTATAGTATTTGTCATTACGAGACTGAGGCAGTTTTTTCAATATAATGCTCTCAAGTTTCTTCCAAGTTAGGTGGTAATTTTCAAAGTCATTGCTCCTGAGTGCTGCATAGTATTCCATCATGTGAATGTGCCACAATTTCTCAAATCATTCAATTGTGGTTGGACATTTGTGTTGTTTCCATGTTTTTGTGACTGTGAATAAAGCTGTTAGGAACACTGTTGTATAAATCTCCATTTGTGTCTCAGTTCTAATTTCCTTGGGGTATATTGCTAGCAGTGGAATAGCTGGGTCATATGGAATTTTTTAAGTTAATTTTATTTTATTAATTTTAATGAACATTTACAGAGATGTCGGATTTTCATTCATTGTTGCACTTTTTTCCCTGACCACTCCCCCACCTCCAGTTTGCTCTTCTCTTTGAAAATTAAAAGACAAATTCCTTCATCAGTATACAATCCTTCCACCCCCACCCTGAGTAATGCCCTATAATATATTGCTTTTAAGCTGTTCTCTCCTTTATCCATTTCAATGCAGTATATGTAATTCACCCAGTTTTTCTCAGTCTTACCCCAATCCTGATGTCAGTTCCATTCTACAGCAGTGGCACTATGCACTGTTTGTCCTTTTGTGACTGAGATACTTCACTCAGCATAACGTCCTCAAGGGTCACCCACTTGTAATAATATTGCATGAGTTCCTTGTTTTTCAATGCAACATAGTATTCCATTGTGTGAATATACCACAGCTTCTCTATACATTCGTTTGTTGTTGGGCACTTAGGTTGTTTCCAACTCCTTGCTATTGTGAACAAAGCCACAATAAACATGGGTGTCAGTTGCTTGGATGTCAGTTATGGTCTCTTTGGGGTATATTCCCAATAGTGGAATTGATGGATCAAATGGTATCTCTATTTGCAAATTTTTGAGAAAGCGCCACAGCGCTTTCCATAGTGGTTGCACCATTTTACACTTCCACCAACAGTGAATAAGTGTTCCAGTCTCTCTACAATCTTCCCAGCATTTGTTGCTTGCTGTTTTGTTAAATTTTTCTACTTATGATCAACTGATTTTTGACAAGGAGATGAAATCAGTTAAGTGGGGAAATGACAGCCTTTTTAACAAATGGTGTTGGCAAAATTGGAAAACTGTCTGCAAAAGACTTAAGCAAGATCCATACCTCACTCCATATACAAAAACCAACTGAAGTTGGATCATAGACCTAGGATTAAAACCAAGAACTTTAAACTTCATTAAGGAAAAGCTTGGAAGAACTCCAGTAGTCCTAATCCACAATATAAACAGTCTTCCAAGTATCCTAAAAAATCTACAACCAGGAGAAGATAAAATAGATGAATGGGGCCTTCTAAGAATCAAATCCACACATCCAAAAACTTCTCCAACAGGGTAAAAAGGTAAGCCACATACTGGGAAAAAGTATTTGGTGATGACATGTCAGACAAGGAACTTATATCTAGAATTTATAAAATACTTGAGCACCACAACAAGATAAACAATCCAACTGAAAAATGGGCACAGGATATGAAAAGGCGCTTCACCGAAGATGACATTCAGATGGCCAACAAGCACATGAAGAAATATTCAAAATCCCTAGCTCTAAGAGAGATGCAAATCTAGACAACTATGAGATATCATCTCACCCCAGTAAGAGTAGCAAAATGTAAAGAGGGTTTTGGGAGTGCTATGCCTTCCACTTCATTTGTGACTTTTCAGAAGTGCTTTGCTTATTCAGGGTCTCTTTCCTCTCCAAATACACTTGTCAATTGCCTTTTATATGTCTTTGAAAAATGAATTTGGTATCTGTATTGGGATTATGTTGAATAGGTAGATTGCTTTTGTCAGGATTGTCATTTTCAATATACTGAGTTTCCCTATCCATGAATAGGGAACATATTTCCATTTATGTATTATTTGCAGAGGTGTTCTGTTCTATAGTTGTCTTTGTAAAGGCCTTTTATGTCTCTGTTGTTATTGTTATGTGCCGTCAAGTCGCTTGCAACTCATAGCGACCCTATGTACAACAGCCCTAAACTCTGCTCTGTCCTGTGCCAATCGCACCATCTCCAGTACACCCATCCCAATTGCCCCAGTCACTGAATCAATCCACCTCATAGAGGGCCTTCCCCCCCTGAGCTATCCCTCCACCCTACCAAGCATGATGTCCCTCTCCAAGGACAGGTCGCTCCTTACAACATGTCCAAGGTATGTTAGAGCCTCAGAATCCTTACCTCCAAGGAGCCGCCCGGTTTGACCCTTTCCAGGATGAATCTGTTTTGTTTTCCTAGCAGTCCATGGTACCCTCAATACTCTTCTCCAGCACTACAGCTCAAAGGCATCAATTCTTCTATCCTTCTTAGTCATTGTCCAGCTCTCTGATGCATAACAAGTGATTGTAAAGACCATGGGCTGTGTCAGACGCACCTTAGTCTCCAGAGAGACACCATTGCTCTTTAGTACTTTGGAGAGGTCCCTAACGGCAGACTTTCCCATGGCAATACGTCTTCTAATTTTCTAGCTACTGGTGCCAAGAGTGTTGGCTGTGGAGCCAAGCAAACTAAAGCTGTGAACAATCTCAATCTCTTCACCATCCATCCTGATCTGATACTGCCAATTGGCCCAGTGGTGAGAATCTTAGTCTTCTTGATATTGAGCCTTAATCCATATTGTAGGCTGCAGTCCTTGACGCTCTGCAGCAGGCGCTTCAGGTCCTCCTCAGTTTCAGCAAGCAGGGTTGTGTCATCTGCATATCGCAGATTGTTGATAGATCTTCCACCAATCTTGACCCCACATTTCTCCTCATAGAGCCCAGCCTGCCGGATAATCTGTTCTGCATACAGGTTGAAAAGGTATGGAGACAAGACACATCCCTGGCGCACACCCTTCCCAGTTTTGAACCATGCAGTGTTTCCTTGCTCTGTTCTGACGATTGCCTCTTTATGTCTCTAGTTAGGTTTATTTTTAAGTGTCTGAATTTGTTATTGGCCATTGTAAATGTTATTGTTTTTTTATTTTCCTTCTCTGTTTTCTGTTACTGTAGAGGAATCCCACTGACTTTTGGATATTGATCTTGCTTCCTGCCACTCTACTAAAATTGGTCTACTAACTCTAACAGGTTTTTTTGGTTGAGTCCTTGGAGTTTTCGCAGTACACTTTCATATTGTTTCGCTACCTCTTTGCCAAAGCTGGATGCCTCTTATTTCCTTCTCTTGCTGTATTGCCATAGCAAGTACTTCCAATAAATTATTAAATGGTGGTGTTGTTATTGTTAGGTTCCATCAAGTCGAGTATGAACAAAAACATCCGAACCTAGTCCTGTCCTGTACCATCCTAATACATCCTGACACACAAGAGCCCATTGTATCAGTCACCTTGACAATCCACCTGGTCGAAAGTCTTCCTCTCTTTTATCAGCCCTTCACCCTCCTCAACATCATGTTCCTCACCAAGGAATAGCATCTATTAGCAATATGTCCAAAGTATGTGATGCGAAGCCTCATCCTTCTTGTCTCCAAAGAGCACTCCGGCTGAACCCTCTCCAAGACATATCTGTTCATACTCTTGGTTGTCCATGGGATGCTCAGTGCTCTTCTACCACATCTCAAAGGCATCAGTTCTTTTTCTGTCATCCTTATTCACTGTCCAGGTCTCAGACACATAGCTAGTAATCAGAAAGACCATGGCCTGAATGAGTTGCACCTTAGTCCTCAAACGGATTCAATAATTTGGAAATGTCCCTAACTGCAGATTTTCCCATTGTAATGTGTCTCCTTATTTCCTGACTGCTAGTACCAAGGGCGTGGATTCAAGCAAAATGAAACTTATTAATAAAATATTGAATAGGAGTGGTGAAAGTGAGCATCCTTTTCTGGTTTGTTTGCAAGGAGAATGCTTTTAGTGTTTTACAACTGAGAATAATATTGGATCTTGGTTTTGTGTATATACTTCTCAAAATTTTGAAGGAATTCCCTTCTACTCCTATTTTGCTGAGTTTTTTAATCAGGAAGGGGTGATAGATTTTGTCAAATGCCTTTTCTGTAGCAATTGCTAAGATCATGTGGTTCTTGTTATTTGCTTTGTTACCATGATGAATTATACTGATTGTTTTTCTTATGTTGAACCATCCTTGCATAGCTGTTATGAATCCTACTTGGTCATGATAAATTATATTTTTGGTATGCTGTTGGATTCTAGTGTCCAGAATTTTTGCATCTATGTTCATGAAAGATACTGTTCTGTACTTTTCTTCTTAGGTAGTATCTTTGTCAGGTTTAATTAGGATTATGTTTGCTTCACAGAACGACTCTAGGAATGTTTCTTCTTTTTCAATTTTTTGAAGGAATTTAAGTGCATCGGTGATAGATCTTCTCTGAATGTTTGGTACAATCCAGCCATGAAGCCATCTGGGTTGGGGAGTCTTTTTATGACACGATCAAATTCTTCTTTTGTGATGGATCTACATTTCTCTGTGTCAATCTGGATAGGACATGAGTTTCAAGGAATCTGTCAATTACTTCTAAGTATTCAAATTTATCACAGTCTGATTTAATTTCATCTGGTTCTGTTGTGACATTGTATCTATAATTTCTTAATGGAATTACTTGTGTCTTCTCTTTATTTTCTTTTGTTTAGTTTGTCAGTAGTTTGTCAA
The DNA here is from genome assembly GCF_000299155.1 of Elephantulus edwardii. Taxonomy (NCBI): domain Eukaryota; kingdom Metazoa; phylum Chordata; class Mammalia; order Macroscelidea; family Macroscelididae; genus Elephantulus; species Elephantulus edwardii. The sequence goes on from NW_006399829.1 coordinate 13,593,785, forward strand.
CTTTATTGAACCTTTTGAAGAATCTGCTCCTTGTTCTCATTGCTAGTTTCAATTGTTTTTTTTTTTCTTTTCTGTTTTTTTTATCTCATTGATCCCAGCTCTTCTTCTTATAATTTCCTTTATTCTAGAGGCTGTGGGTTTAGATTGTTCTTTTTCTATTTGATGGAGGTGTTGAGTTAGATCATTAATTTTGTTTTTTCTTTTTTTCACTAGATTATTTACAAAATTCTAATACAAATTCGAACCAATTCTTTCAATTTCCCTCACTCCACCCACCCATCAAATTGTACAATCCAATGATTAATCTCCTCTTCTCCCTGTACATCCACATCACTCTGCTTCCAGCCTCTCCCACCCCTCCTGGATCCGTATACTCATTCTACACTAACGGTCTTATACAAAATTTATCCCTGTGGGACTGAGTTCACTTAGCATAATGCTCTACAGTCCCTCCCACATTAGGTAATAATTTTCAAAGTTATTGCTCTCGCATGCTGCATTGTGTGAATGTACCATACTTTCTCAATCCATTAATTTGTGGTTAGACATTTTGTCTGTTTCCATGTTGTTGAGATGGTGAATAATGCTACTATGAACACTGGTGTACAAATCACAGTTTGTGCCTCAGTTTTCATATTCTCAGGGTATATTACAAGTAGTGGAATAGCTGGGCCATATGGAAGCATGGTACTGGTACAATGACAGGCAGATAGACCAATGGAACAGAAATGAGAATCAAGAAATAGATCCAAATATCTATGGTCAACTAGTATTCGACAAGGAAATCAAGCTATCAAATGGGGAAATTATAAGCTCTTCAACAAATGATTCTGGCAAAACTAGACTTTCACCTGCAGAAAGCTGAAACAGGATCCACATCTCACACCAGGCACAAAAATCAACTCAAGGTGTATCAGAGACCTGGGAGTAAAGCCCAAAACCATAATGTTCATAAGAGACACACTGGGATCAAGCTTAAAGCGCTAGTCCAGGGTATAAAGAGACTGCCAAATACAATCAGAAATGCACAATATAAACAGGATAAAATTGATGCATGGGACCTTCTAAAGGTTAAATCTCTGTGCATATCAAAAACTTTTCCCAGCAGGGTGAAAAGAAAACCTACAGACTGGGAACAAACATTTGGTAATACCATCTCATACAAGAGTCTTATAACAAAAGTTTCTAGAACACTCCTGGACCTCCACAAGAAAAAGACTGATAACCCAATTACAAAATGGGCAAAAGACATGGAAAGAATGTTCTTTCTTACTTTTTTATATGTTTGCTAATTGTTATGAATGCCCCTGAAGACTGCCTTCAAGATGTTTTGGTATGTTGTATTTTCATTTGTTTCAAGGAGCTTTATTTCGTTTTTAATTATTGAGTAACTCAATCATGTTCTAATAGGGTGTTAGTTAGCTTCCACATGGGTAGTTTTTTAAGATTTATCTTGTCATTAATTTCTACTTTTATTGCACTGTGGTCTGAGGAGATACTCTGTATTATTTCAAAGTTTTTAAATTTGTTGAGGCTTGCTTTGTGTCCTAATATATGATTTATTCTGGAAAATGTACCATGTACACTTCAGAAGAAAGTAAACTGACTTTTAGTTGGGGTGCAGTAACCTGAACACATCCACAAGATTGAGGTGACTGATTGTATAGTTTAGCTTTCTGCATCTCTGTTAAGTTTCTTTTGAGTTGGCCTATCGTTTGGTGAGAATACTGTGTTAGTCTCCTATCACTATTGTATGCTATCTGTTTCTTTCTTCAACTAAATTACTGCATTTAAAGACATTTGGGGAGGCTAATGATAGAAAGTGCCGCTTCCTGTCCTCCCTCTCTGGCCGGTTTTTCCTGGGTTTTACCGGAAAGACGCCTCTTTGCTGTTATCCGAGGTGACCTTGCCCAGTGCCACTTCCTGTCCTCCCTCTCTGGACGGTTTTTCCTGGGTTTTACCTGAAAGACGCAACCTCTTTGCTGTTATCCGAGGTGACCTTGCCCAGTGCCGCTTCCTGTCCCGGTCAGAGAGGGAGGACAGGATGCGGCACTGGGCAAGGTCACCTCGGATAACAGCAAAGAGGCATCTTTCAGGTACACAGAAAAAACGGCGGGACAACGTGCTCCTGGGTGTAAGGGAAGCCGCCTCGGGCCAGAAAAGAAAACTTAATCTACACAGGAGTTCTACAGGACACGTCAACTTCCCTTGGAGACAGTACAACTAAACTTAAGAGACACTGGTCAAAAGAAAAAAAAAATGTCAGCAGTTGACGTGTTTGGAATCACAGAAGCCAAGAAAGCTTAAGATACAAGCTGTCAGATCATGGGTTGGACAATGGAAGATAT
>NW_006399829.1:13597482-13601306 GCF_000299155.1 Elephantulus edwardii
CTGGGGCTTCGTCTGACATACTTTGGACATGTTGCCAGGAGGGACGGGTCCTTGGAGAGGGACATCATGCTGGGTAGAGTGGAGGGACAGCGCAGGAAGGGAAGACCCTCTATGAGATGGATTGATTCGGTGACTGGGGTAATCGGGATGGGTGTGTCGGAGGCAGTGCGGATGGCGCAGGATAGAGCAGGGTTTAGGGCTGTTGTGCATAGGGTCGCTATGAGTCGAAAACGACTCGACGGCACATAACAACAACAAAAATGATAGAAAGGCTTGAGTTTGATGATTTAAAAAATTACTTTTAATTTAAAAAAATGGCAGCAACTAAGTAAATCTAATGAAATTTTTTAAAACAATTGCATGACCCTGAGCAAACCAAATCACTTAGCTCCCTAATACTTACTTAGCTCCCTAATATGGAAGTGCCTCCTAGTTTATAAAATGGAACTGTGGTTTTCTTTCTAGTTTGAAGTTTCGGCTGTTCCAGTCCTGAAGAAAAAGAAGCAACTCTGTGTAGAGCTACTAGTAGTTAGAACTTTCATTAAATCCTTGAAGAAAGGTGAGCCTTTGGCTTGTTTTATGAAAATATTTTATATGACAATACCACTTTAGTGCAAAAAGTGTTGCATCTCAATCTTTCCAAATTTAAGATTAAACTCGCAGTTTGTAGAAAACAGGTAACAGAGAAAGGGAATATACACTGTTGTTGTTAGGTGTCATCGAGAACGACTGATAGCAACCCTATGAACAAAAAGATCTGTACCCTAGTTCTATTCTGTGCCATCCTCACAGTTCCTGACATACAAGAACCCACTGTGAAAGTCACCATGACAACCCACCTGGTTGAGGATCTTCCTCTCCTTCGCTGACCCTCCAACTTTCCTAGAATTAGGTCTTTCTTCAAGGAATAGCAGCTCATAGCAACATGTGAGGTGAAGCCTCATCATTCTTGCCTCCAACAATTCTTGACTCAGGCTGCACCCTCTCCAAGACTTATCTGTTCTCTTGGCTGTCCATGGGATGTTCAGTGCTCTTCTCCAACACTACAGTTCTAAGGTGTCTATTCTTTTTCTGTCATTCTTATTCATTGTCCAGCTTTCAGATGCATAACAAGTAATCAGAGACTATGGTCTGAATCAGATGCACCCTAGTCCTCAAACTGACGTCATTACTTCTCAATGATTTGGAGAGGTCCCTAACTAAAGATTTTCCCAGTGCAAAGTGTCTCCTTATTTCCTGACTGTTGGTACCAAGGATGTTACTTGTGGATCCAAGCAAGATGAAGCTGTTGACAGTGTTTATCTTCTCAACTCATCATGATGCTATTGGTCCCGTGGTAAGAATCTTTGTTTTCTTGACATTGAGATGCAATCCACACCTAAGGCTGCATTCCTTGATCTTCAGCAACTAGTGCTTCAAGTCCTCCTCACTTTCAGCAAGCAAGGTTGTTCCATCTGCATAACACAGGCTATTGATGAATCTCCCACCAATCCCACATTCCTCTTCATAGTTCCCAGCTTCTCATATAATTTGCTCAGCATACAGATTGAATAGGCATGCAGAGTACACAGCCCTGACACACTCCCTTCTCAATATCCCTACTTTACACATGGAATGTACACTACTGTTTAGTAATTCTAGGATAATTTAGAGTGTGACAGGCTAATTAAAAACTCACTGGTTTCTTTCATAAAGACAAATGGATGTATATCCTTTTCTAGGATGCAAATTCAAGTAAATTAACTGTAGGAAGATATTTTTTGAGGAGTTACAACTGGGATATTTGCATTTGGACTAGGGATTAGAGTACAAAGAGAAACACTGGTAGTAATGAAATTAAAATGCTAGACATCTAAACAAAAAGTTGGCAGTTCAGGACCACTGGCCTCGCCACAGGAGAAAAATGTAGTGGTCTACTTCTACAAAGACTATAGCCTTGTAAACACAAAAAGAAAGATCCACCTTGCCCTATCAGGTTGTGATGGTCAAAATTGAGCCACAATTATAATAAGCATAAAGTACCATGGTATCTGTAATTTGCTTTAAACTACTTCACCAATATGCCAAGAAATTTCACACAATATTCATACCATTTAAATCTGAATAGGATACTTGGGAGTTCACAATATTCTTCTCTGTACTTTAAAGGTTTCTCTCTCTCTCTCTCTCTCTCTCTCTCTCTCACACACACACACACACACACACGTAAATGCAAAGTTAACCTTCCTTCAAGACACATTTTCTTTCCTTTGTACAACACATAATCAGGTTGTGCTTGGGAATATGTTTGAATTTCATGCTCCTTTTTATTCCACTCTCTACCTTGATAGAGAAAAAAAAGGAGGTACTACTAAGTTGTGATTACTGGAATAAGTAGTCCATGTATCCTTGTGGGCCCCACAGTTTCCCTTAAATCTTTTGGGAAGGTCTGAGAGGTTAAAACTATTTTACTAATAACTATTATTTGCCTGTTTTCACAGGCTGACATTTACGATGGTGCAAAAAACAAAACTGTGAAGTTGCTCTTCAACACACACATCAAAATTGTTGTTGTTGTTATGTGCCATTGTGACGATTGGTGGAACTATCAAAATAGGCTTCTCAAATAGTGAAGTGTATTCAACACTCTTGATACCAGCAACCAGGAAATCAAAAGATGAATTGCATTGAGAAAGTCTGCTGTCAGGAACATCTCCAGAGTACTGAAGAGCCAATGATGTCATTTTGGAGACTAAGATGCACCTATTCCAGGCCATGGTCTCTGCAATTACTTGTTATGCATCAGAAAGCTGAATAATGACCAGCGATAATAGAAGGAGAATTGATGACTTTGAGCTGTGGTTCAGAAGAGTACTATGGACTGCTAAGAGAACAAACACGTTCATCCTGGGAAGGCTGAAACCAGACTGCTCCTTGGAGGCAAGGATTCTGAAGCTTTGAGTGACATATTTTGGGCATGTTGCAAGGAGGGACCAGTTATGCTGGTCCTCCAGGAGAGGGACGTTATGTTTGGGAGGGTAGAGAAACAGCACAAGAGAGGAAGACCCTAGATGAGATGGATTGACTCAGTGACTGGGGTAATTGAGGTAAGTATGCCAGACAGTATGGTTCACAGTTGTTGTATGTAGGGTCGCTATGAGTCTCAGGCAATTTGATAGCATATAACAACAATAATTCAAAAATTACTCTGGAGAGGTTCCAATCAGCAGATTTCACCAATGCAATTTGTCCTTTAATTTCCTGGCTGCTGGTTTCAAGGTGAACTGTGGAACCCAAAAAGATGAAGCTGGTAACAATCTCAATCCCTTCACATTGGCCCAGTTATTTTTTTTTACCATTCCCCCCTATATTTACTGGTTTGTGTACAATAATTTACAAACATGTATTTGATTCATGTATATTGTTTTATACAATCTTTCATTAACATTGTCTCATACATACATTCATATACATTGTATTACATAGAATGAATTACTACTGATCTATGCCTTTTTAAAATAAAATTATTTTATACTGGTTTCCTTACGAAGTTCACACAGTTTTTCACATCAGATCTCTGCCATTTCCCTTATCCACCCCTCCCTCCACTTTATACATGTTCTACAGTGGTCTTATCCAGTATTTGTCTTTATTAGACCAAGTTTTTTGACTTAGCATAATGCTCTCCAGTCTCTCCCAAATTAGATAGTGATTTACAAAATCATTGCTCTTCATGCTATGTAGTATTCCACTGTGTGAATGTACCATAATTTCTCAATCCATTCAAATGTGGTTGGACATCTGGGCTGTTTCCATGATGTTTTTGTTTGTTTGTTTTTTAAGGG
>NW_006399829.1:13602583-13615613 GCF_000299155.1 Elephantulus edwardii
AGTCCTTGACCTTCTGCAGCAAGCGCTTCAGGTCCTCCTCAGTTTCAGCAAGCAGGGTTGTGTCATCTGCATAACACAGGTTGTTGATGACTCTTCCACCAATCCTGATGCCACATTCCTCTTCGTACAGCCCAGCATCTCAGATGATCTGTTCTGCATACAGATTGAAAAGGTTTGGAGACAGAATACATCCCTGACAGATTCCCTTCTTGATTTTGAACCATGTAGTGTCTCCTTGCTCTGTTCTGACGACTGCTTTTGATCCAAGTATAGGTTTCACGTTAGCACAATCAAATGTTCTGGGATTCCCATTCTTCTGAGTCAGCCACAGCTTGTGATCCACATAGTCAATGAAGCACAGACAGACATTCTCCTGGTATTCTTCGCTTTCTGCCAAGATCCATCTAACAGTAGCTATAATATCCCTAGTACCACGACCTCTTCTAAATCCATCCTGCACATCTTGCAGTTCTCTGTTGACATATTGTTCCAGACATTTTTGGATAATTTTCATCAGAATCTTGCTTGCATGTGATATTAATGATATTGTTTGATAATTTCCACACTCCACTGAGTCACCTTTCCTTGGAATGGGAACAAATATCGATCATTTCCAGTCAGTGGGCCAGCTGGCTGTTCTCCAGATTTCCTGGCACAACTTAGTGAGCACATCCAGGGCAATGTCTGCCTACGGAAATATGCCAATTGGTATGCCGTCAACTTCTGAAGCCTTGTTTTTTGCCAATTTCTTTAGAGCAATTTGAATTTCCTCCTTCATGACCATAGGCTTGTGCTCATATGTCATTTTATGAAATTCTTCTGTCAGTCAATTCCTTCTCATACAATGACTCTGTGTATTCCCCATCCATCTTCTCTTGATACTTTAACATTCTACCCAAAGTATCCTTAAGTATTGCCATCCGTGGCTTGAATTTGTTTTTTAGCTCCTTCAGCTTAAAAAATGCTGTTTGGCCCTTTTGATTTTCTGACTCCAGCTCTCTGCACATTTCATTATAATATCTTGCTTTGTCATTATTATTTTTAATGAACATTTACAGAGATTTTGGATTTCCATTCATTCACTGTTGCACTTTTCTCTCCCCCCCCACACCACCAGTTCGCTCTTCTCTTTGAAAATTAAAACAAAAATTCCTTCATTAGTATCCAATCCCCCCAGCACCCCCCCACCCCAAATATACTCCACTCTGCAACCTTCATTCTGGACTCTTATAATCATAATACCCTATAATATATTGCTTTTAAACTGTTCTCTCCCTCATTCCGTTTCAATGCAGTATATATAATTTATCCAGTTTTTCTCATTCTTACCCCAACCCTGATGTCAGTCCCATTCTACATCAGTGGCACTATACAGTCTTTGGCCTTTTGTGACTGAGATATTTCACTCAGCATAATGTCCTCCACGGTCACCCATTTTGAATAATATTGCACGAGTTCCTTGTTTTTCAAACGCAGCATAGCATTCCACGTGAATATACCACAGCTCTATCCATTCATTTGTTGATGGGCACTTAAGTTGCTTCCAACTCCTTGCTATTGTGAACAAAGCTGCAATAAACATGGGTGTGCATATATCTGCTTGGATGTCAGCTATGGTCTCTTCAGGGTATATTCCCAGTAGTGGAATTGCTGGGCCAAATGATATCTCTATTTGCAACTTTTTGAGAAAGCGCCACACTGCTTTCTACAGTGGTCGCACCATTTTACACTTCCACCAAAAGTAAGTAAGAGTTCCAGTCTCTCCGCAACCTCGGCAGCATTTGTTGCTTGCTGTTATGTTAAATTTTGCTACTCTTACTGGGGTTAGATGATATCTCATAGTTGTCTTGATTTGCATCTCTTAGAGCTAGGGATTTTGAACATTTCTTCATGTGCTTGTTGGCCATATGAATGTCTTCTTTGGTGAAGTGTCTGTTCCCATCCTGTGCCCATTTTTCAACTGGGTCCTTTACCTTTATCTTGTTGTGGTGCTCAAGTATTTTATAAATTGTAGATATAAGTCCCTTATCTGAAATGTAATTACCAAACACTTCTCCCCAGTCTGTGGCTTCCCTTTTTACCCTGTTGGAGAAGTTTTTGGATGTGCATAGGGATTTGATTCTTAGAAGGTCCCATTCACTTATTTTATCTTCTCCTGGTTGTAGATTTTTCAGGATACTTGGAAGACTGTTTATGTTGTGGAATAGGACTACTAGAGTTCTTCCCAGGATTTCTTTAATGAAGTTTATAGTCTTTGGTTTTAGACCTAGGTCCATGTTCTACCTTGAGTTGGGTTTTTTATATGGAGTGAGGTGTGGATCTTGCTTGGGTCTTCAGATAGTTTTCCAATTTTGCCAACACCATTTTCTCAAGGGTATATTCTCTGTAATGGAACTGCTAGGTCAAATGGTATTTCTACTTGCAACTTTTTGAGCAAGTGCCATACTGCCTTCCATAGTGGTTGTACCATTTTTTTTATAGTCATCAATCAATCTCCATAATAGTCTATGTGTTTCCTACTGTCAAAGGGGCCCTTTAGAGTACTGAGAAAAGATCTTCACCCTGAAACCCACAACGTCTCTTTTCAGCAGGAAGTAACTAAGAGAATACACCATCCCCTTTTCCTTATGAATCAGAGTGAATTCTTAGGGAGGAGAGATAGGGAATGGCAAAGGGCACACTGACAAAGGAGATTAATCAGAACTGGCTTTGACAAGCACTGTGGCAACCGGACAATTAAAACAGACATTTGGGGGAGGGGGAAGAACAAACTGGGGAGGAGGGTAGAGAAAACAGGGAAACAATGAATGAATGAGAACCCAAAATCTCTGTAAAGTTCATTAAAATGAATAAAATTTAATAATAATTTTTTAAAAAATGGAATGATGATTGTACCATTTTGCACTCCCATCAACAATGAATAAGGGTTCCAGTTTCTCCACAACCTTGCCAACATTTGTTGTTTGATGTTTTGTCAAATTTTGCTATTCCTACTGGGGTGAGATGATATCTCATAGTTGTTTTGATTTGCATCTTAGAGCTAGGGATTTTGAACATTTCTTCACGTGTTTGCCATCTGAATGTCTTCTTTGGTGAAGTGTCTGTTCATATCCTGTGCCCACTTTTTAATTGGATTGTTTATCTTGTTGTGTCTTTATATTCTCAAGATGGTGAGTAATGCTGCTATGAACATGGACATGAGATTTCCCCAAAGCAATTAGTCTTCTGATTTCCAGGCTACTGGTACCAAGTGTTGACAGTGGAGCCAAGCTAACTGAAGCTTTTAAAACTCTCAATCTCTTCGCCATCTATCATGATGTGCCAATTGGCCCAGTCGTGAGAACCTTTGTTTTCTTGAGGTTGAGCTTCAATCCATATTAAAGGCTGCAGTCCTTCATGTTCTGCAGAAAATATCTCAGGTCCTCCTCAGTTTTGGCAAGCAAGTTTGTGTCATCTGCATAATGCAGTTAGTTGATTCTCCGTCTAATCCTGACAGTACATTGTTCCTCATATAGCCCAGTCTCTGGGATGATCTGTTCTGGATATAGATTGAAAAGGTGTGGTAGGATGCAGCCCTGGTGCACACCTTTCCTGATTTAGACCCATTAAGTGTTTCCTTGCTCTGTTATGATTACTGCTTCCTGGTCCAAATACAGGTTTTGCATGAGCACAATTGTCCAATAATTTCCACACTGTCACCTAGTTTTGGAAGGAGAACTGAAAAGCAATGATCTCACTCTGGAGACTAAGGTGCACCAGATCTACGCCATGGTCCTTGCAATTGCTTGATATGCATCAGAGAGCAGGACAATGACTAAGCATGACAGAGGAAAAATCAATGCCTTTGAGTTGTGGTGCTGGAAAAGAGCACTGAAGTTTACAAACAGGCTCATCCTGGAGAGGGTGCAGCCAGGCTACTCCTTGGAAGGAAGGATTCTGAAGCTCTGACAGATTTTAGGCATTTTGTAAGGAGAGATCAGTACTTGGACAGGGACATCATGCTTGGACGGATTGAAGGACAACACAAGAGAGGAAGACCCTGGATGATATGGATTGAACCAGTGACTGGGGTAATGGGGTTAGTTGCATCAGAGACAATGAAGTTGGCTCAAGATAGAGCATAGTTCAGGGCTGTTGTACATAGGGTCTATGAGTCTCAAGCAACATACCACCACCATTCAAACATCATTACCATAATGATCATTTATTTTTTAAATGAGTGAACATTTTTTTCCATTATTTGTCATTTTGTTTTAAAGTGGAAGTAGAAAATGCTTATCAAGGCAGTGGCATTAGAATATGCTATTAATCATTGTAGTCTTCAATGCAGAAAAGCAGCCTGTTATTAAAGTACTATAACATAATCTATCTTTTAGTAGGTATTTTTTAAATATTCTTCTGTCTTCCTTGGTCATTTTTCAGCACTCAGATGTATACTGTGTTTATTTAATGAGTCAAAATTTGGAAAACCTACATTACTTAGCAAATCACCATTTTATAAATTACTTTAGCAAAAAGATGCAGCTCCGGATGTGCTCACTAGTCTCTGCCATAACATTTGGAAGGCAGTTAGCCAACTGACTGGAAGAGAATCCAGTAAAATGAAAAAATTACCAAACAGTTATCATCAATATAACAAAAGTAAAATCTTGCTGAAGATTATTAAAACACAGCTAGAGCACTACATCCATAGAGATCTGCTGGATTCAAACTGGATTCAGAAGAGATGTACAATGAGGGATACCACTGCTGATATTAGATGGATCTTGGCTGAAAGCAAAAAATACCAGAAGATGTTTACTTGACTATACAAAGGCATTTGAATGTATGCCGTCGTTATGTGCCGTCGAGTCACATGTGTCCTGTAGCAATCCTATGTACAGCAGCTCTGAACCTTGTCCTGTCCTGAGCTAGTCTCACTAATTCCAACACACCAACCCCCATTGCCCCAGGCACAGCATCAATCCATCTCCTCCAGTGTCTTCCTCTACTGTGCTATCCCTCCACCCTTACGAGAAAGATGTCCTTCTCCACATCATAGTCTCTCCTGGCCATGTGCCCAATATATGTGAGACAGAACTTCAAAATCCTAGCCTCAAAGGAGAAACGTTGTTTTACCTTCTCCAAGACAGACCTAATGTTTTCTTGTTGATGCATGGTATGGTCAAGACTCTTCTCAAAGAGCACCACTCAAAGGCATCAATTCTTCTTCTGTCTTCCTTGGTTATTGTCCAGCTCTCTGATGCATAGCAAGTAAATGAGAAGACCAAAGCCTGGATTAAGTGCACCTTGAATTCTTGAAAACTTATTGGTGCTCCCGTGAAACCTGTTCAAAACCCAAGGGAAGATAGCGCATAGCTTAAATTCAGGAAAGTTTGAATCAGGGTTGCATTATTTCCCTGTACCTACTCAATACGTATGCTGAGTAATAATTCAAGAAAATCAACCATAGTTAGAATGTGCATGATGGTGGGTGGTTGTTGTTGTTAGGTACAATCAAGTAGAATATGACTTAATAGTGATCCTATGAGTAACAGTTCTGAAACTTGCCCTAACCTCTGGCATCATCTTCATCTGACATATCTGAACTCATTTCAACAGTCAATCTGTCTTGTTGATGGTTTTCCTCTCTTCTGCCAAGCCTCCACCTGTTCAAGAATGATGTCCCTCTCCAGAGAACAGCCTCTCCTAGCAACTGCCTACATATTTGAGGACATATAGTTTAAGAAGAAATTAAACACAGTACTAAATAATCAATTTGAATTAAATAAGCAAGTTAATGAGAATGACATAATTGCCATGTAACATTTAACTCTTCCCTCAACTAGGAACCTGTATAGGGTGTGTAGTTAATCTAATTACTCATGTGTTTTAAGGGTAAAAAAGAACGTTTACTTAAACCCCCCCCCCAAAAAAAAAAGCAGAGAGTACCAGAGGAATGTCTATCTGTGTTTCATTCACTATGCAAAGACATTTGACTGTATGGATCACAGTAAACTGTGGCTAACCTTGAGAAGAATGGGAATCACATGTGAAAACTATACTTGGATGAGGAAGTTAACTGTCAGAACACAGCAAGGAAACTCTAGATGGGTCAAAATCTATCTCCATATCTTTTCAATCATATGTGGAACAAATCATTTGGGAGGCTGGACTTGAGGAGGAAGAATACGGTATCAGAATTGAAGGAAGACTCATCAACAACCTGCATTATGCAGGTAACAACACCTTGCTTGGCAAAACTGAGGAGCACCTGTAGTGTTTGCTGCAGAGGATCAAGGACTACAGTCTTCAATATGGATTGAAGTTCAACAGCAGGAAAAGAAAGACTCTCACCAATGGACCAATTGACAGTACCATGATAGATAGAGAAAAGATTGAGATTGGTCACAATCTCAGCTTGCTCTGCTCCACAATCAACACTCTTGGTACGAGTAATAAGGAAATTAAAAGATTGAACATTAGGAAAATCTGCCGTCAGGGATCTCTCCAGAGTGCTCAAGAGCAACAAATATCAGTCTAGGACTATGGTGGACCTGACCCAGACCATGGTTTTCACAATTACTTACTATGCATTAGAGAACTGGACAATGACTAAGGATGACAGAAGAGTTGATGCCTTTGAGTTGTGCTGGAGAAGAACATTCCATGGACTGCCAAGGGAACAAACAAGTCTCTCTTGGAGAGGATGAAAACAAATTGTCAGGAGAGACCAGTCTTTGGAGAAGTATATCATGCTTGGAAATGTAGAGAAACAGGGCAGGAGGGGAAGGCCACAGATGATGTGGACTGACACAGTTACTGGAGTAATGGGGGTAACTGTGCTGGAGACAGTGAAACTGGCTCAGGACAGGGCAGGGCTCAGAGCTAATGTGGGCAATCAGTTTCAGGCAACTCAATAGCACATAAAAACATAACACCTCTTTCCTATGAAGTAAAATTTAAGTCGCAATTAATACATATAACCTTTCAAATAGATATAAAATGGCAACATAAGAATTATTTTGGGGCCCTTTAATACATATATTTTATTATAAAAAGAATATAACAATTAAAAAAAGAATATAACAATGAAAGAATTTTTTTTTTTTACTTTTCAAAGAGAAAAGCGAATTGGAGGGGTAGGGAGAAAAGTGCAACAATGAATGAATAGAAATCCAAAGTCTCTGTAAACGTTCATTAAAATTAATAAAAACAAAACAAAAATAATATATGCTGAGGAACAGTACAGGAGAGGAAGACCCTGAATGAGATGGATTGATACAGTGACTAGGCAATGGGGATCAGTGTGTTGGAATCAACGAGACTGGCTCAGGACAGGGCAGGGTTCAGAGCTGCTATACACAAGGTTGCTGTGGGTCACAGGTGACTTGATGGCACATTAACAACAACAACAACATAATTATATATTTAGTTTACTCAAACCTAAAATATTTAAGACCTAATAGTTAACAATGGATTTTTAGATACAACACTAAAGGATTAGGGCAACAAAGGACAAAATAGATACAGTATCTTTTAACATTAACAACTTTGTACCTCATTATGCTGAGTGAAATATCTCAGTAGCAAAAGGACAAATATTGCATGGTGCCACTGCTGTAAAATGGGACTGATATCAGGGTGGGGGTAAGACTGAGAAAAACTGGATAAATTGTGCATACTGCACTGAAACAGATGAGGGACTGAATAATTTAAAAGCAATGTATGATAGAGTATTATGGTTATCACAAGAGTCCACAATTAAGGTTGCATAGTGGAATGTACTTGGGGCGGTGGGAGGGGTGCGAGGAGATTGTGTACCAGGGAGGGAGTCTTTCTTTTACTTTTGAAAGAGAGGAGCGAACTGGGGTGTGGGGGGAGGGATTGGTGGGGAGAGAAGTGCAGCAATGAATGAATGGAAATCCAAATTCTCTGTAAATGTTCATTAAAATTATTAAAAAAAAGAATGGAACTGGCATCAGGGTTAGGGTAAGAATGAAAAAAACTGGATGAATTATGTATGCTGCACTGAAACCGATGAGGGAGAGAACAGTTTAAAAGTAATGTATTTTAGGGCATTATGATTATCATAAAAGTTCAGAATGAAGGTTGCAGAGTGGCGTATACTTGGGGTGGGCGTGGGGAGGGTGCGGGGGGATTATATACCAATGAAGTTTTTCTTTTGCTTTTCAAAGAGAGGAGCGAACTGGGGGTGAGGGTGGGGTGGGCAGGGAGAAAAGTGTAACAATGAATGAATGGAAACACAAAATCTCTGTAACTTGTTAGTCAAATTTGTGTCTTCTAGGTTGCAACACCCCCATGATACATCTTCAAGGATATGAACATGTACGGCCAAGCACAATCAATAAGAGTGCATCTAAATTCCAAAATCAATCTCCATAATAGTCTATGTGTTTCCTACTGCCAAAGGGGCCCTTTAGAGTAGTGAGAGAAGATCTTCACCCTGAAACCCACAGCGTCCCTTTTCAGCAGGAAGTAGCTAAGAGAATACGCCATCCCCTTTTCCTTATGACTCAGGGTGAAGTCTCTCTCAGGGAGGAGTGATAGGGAATGGCAAAGGACACACCGACAAAGGAGATTAATCAGAACTGACTTTGACAAGCACTGTGGCAATTGGACAATTAAAACAGACATTCGGATGGCGGGAAAGAAGAACAAACTGGGGAGGAGGGTGGAGAGAAGGGTGCGGCAATGAAGGAGTGAAAGCCCAGAATCCCTGTGAATGGTCATTGAAACTAATAAAATTTAATAATAATAAAAAAAAAGAAAATAATTTTAAAAAGGTGAATTTGGAAAAAAAAAAACACCACAAAACTTTGTACCTCAAAAGACTTTATAAATAAAGTGAAGATATAATCTACAGAATGAGAGAAAAGTTTTGGAAGTTACCTATTAGACAACAGTCTAACATCCAGAATATATAAAGTACTTCCAACAATTTAGCAAGGGAAACAATTCAACTGCAAAGTTAACCAAGGACCCGAGCTCTGGTGGCCCAGTGGTAATACGTTGCGCTGCAATCCCAAAAGCACCTGGTTTGAATTCACCAGCTGCTCTGCAGAAGGAAGAGCACTCTCCTCCTCTGTGAGCAGCTGCTTCGGAAAACCTGCTGGAGAGTCAGGTATGATTTGGTTCTGACTTGACAATATGTAACAACAATAACTTAAAAAGAGAAATAATCCATTTAAAAAGTTAATAAAGCCCCTGAATAGACATTTTATCCAAAGTTATACAAATGGCTAACAACCATGTAAAAAGAAGCTCAACATGAATACTTGAGATGTCAATCAAACCAAAATGAAATACACTTCATTCCTAGACTTGAAAGCAATGATACTAATTTAAAAAAAAAGTCCACTGTAGCACTATTCAGAGTAAGTAAAAGGTGGAAACATTCCATTAGAGGAATGGACAAACAAAATGTGATATATTCACATGTTGTGGCCTTGAGCTTCTGCGCTGGAACCAACTTACAACTGTCCTAACAGCAGTTTTCAGAGGTTGAAAAATCACATGGGAGGAGACGTCCCCTCTTTCTCCCTCTGAGCAGCTGGTGGGTTCAAACTATATGCCTTTGGGTTGGCAGTGCAATTTCTTACCACCAGGCCATAAAAACTCCCTATATACACAAAATGGAATATTATTGTGCTATAAAGAGAAAGGAGCACTCTGGTCGCAATGTCTCCAAGACATTATCTGTTTGTTAATGTGGCAGACCATCCAATATTTAGAACTCTTCTCCAGCACTACAGATCAAAGGCATAAATTCTATTAACATATTAATTATAATATATATTAATTGCAATATATTAATTAATTCTATTACTAAAGATTCACTATCCAGAGTACTCTATGGATGATAAAGCTTCATCTCACATATTTTGAGCATGTTGTTAGGAGAGACTATTCCTTGGAGAGGGATATCATACAAGACGGAGGGTTGGCAAAGGAGAGGAAGACCCTCAAGCAGATGGACTGACACAGTGAGAGTTGCAATGGGCTCAGGTGTGTCAGAAATGATGAGGATCGCACAGGATGGGACAAGGTTCAGATCTGTTGTTCACAGAGTTGTTATGAGTCACACTCGATCATACCTAACAACAATAATAATAATAAAGAAAAAGGAAGTCTTGATAAATGTCACGGCCTAGATGAACCTTGAAAATAATATGCTAAGTGAAATAAATCACAAAACCAATAAATACTATACAATTTCACTAATACGAAAAAGATTTGACAAATGCATTTTTTAAAAATTTTGTCTATAAAAACAAAGATACAGAGGTTAATAGTGGTCTTAGGAACTGGAGAGAAGGAGAAAGAAAGGAATTTTTGGCTCGCTAGTATTCAGTGTTTATGTTTATAGCAACAGAAAATATGGCAGTAGGTGTTGGTAATGGTTGGATGACATGCCTGGTGTAATTTGTTTCACTGAACTGTATGTGTGAAAAATCATTTAATCACCAACCATTTTGTTACCTAGATTTTTAAAACACTTAAAGAGCTAAACAACAACAAAATTATAAAATTGTCAAAACACACACACACACACACACACAAAAATTATAAAATTGTCTTCTCCCTTTTCCCACCCAACAGTAACCAGTAAAATCACTATTAATAGTTTCTTAATGTGTTCCCAAAATTTCCCAGGAAAATAAACACATATACACACACACTCACAGTATTACATGCATAAATATTATCTATTCTTTTTGGTTTATGGGTTCCCAGTCCTCTCTTAATGGTGTACCTTGAAGAACATCCCAAATCAACTTGTACACACATTTCTTCTTTTTTTCTGGACACACATTTCTTGTGGCTTATTTTTTACAAAATAACTGGCCATTTAACCATTTCTTTTTAAACAGACACTACTATTGTTTTAGCTTACTAGCTATTAGAAGTAATTCTGCAATAAATGTTCATTTGTGTATTATATAGACTATTTGCATAGAAGAGGATCTTTTAGCTTTAGATGGAGAATACAGTTAATATTTTTAAGACTGCTTATATGCTTTCTAAAACAAGACTGTAAAATTTTATACTCTAATGTATTTTCTTCGGCCTTAAATTAGGTTGGATTAATGAATTTTTATAAAATGCAAATATATTTTTTAAAGCACTGCAGAACATACATATTAGCAATCATGGAAACCATCTAGCATTAATCAATTCTATTTCTTTATAAGCAAAATGGTTAAGAAGATAGTCTTTGAAGACAGAAAGAAGTTGGGTTCAAGTCCCAACTTTGTCCCTGAGGAACAGGTGGCCTTAAGCAAGTTATCTAACCCCTCTAGCTTGATATACTTAGTTTTGGAGGCACAGGCCTTGGGAAAGTAGAGGGTCAAGAGAGAAGACTCTCATTGAGATGGACTGACACAGGACTGCAACACAGTGAGTATGATGAACGTTGGAGGATGAGACAGAAGGAAGCATGGTTTTGATCTGTTTTTTCTTTATAGGGTCACTATGAGTCATAATCCACTCCAGGGCACCAACAAACAGGATTACTGTGAGGATTAGTAAACTAAGTACTATTGACAAGCCTGAGAGACGTATGAGCTCAGTAACTCATACATTATGACAAACAACAGAAAACAATGATCAGCTTCTATTTCAACAAATAAACATTAACACAGAAATAAGCCCCAACAATAAAGTTATTTTCATTTTCCCTGTTTTTCTGGTTTATAACAAAAAACTATTTACATAAATCCCTCACAATTATAATTTGTGTTGGTTTGTGGAAAGAAATTAATGTAGAACACAATTAATTCAAGTTCAAATTACTTTAGAGACTATAAGGTTCTCATTAAATAAAAGAACTTCAATAATTAAGTTAGGATTAAGGTTTATCAGACTGTAACTTCAAGTACTTCTTATAATAAAAGGACAGGATTTTCAAAGACAGTATTTTCATTTTGAGGGCTGAATGTTTATGTTATTTCAAACATTTCTTTTAATAGATTTTTAAGTACTGAATTTCCTAGAGGTATGATCACCTCAAATATTCACTATACATAGGACATTTGCAACACATTTGAGAGATTAAAAACCCCAACATTTTAAATAGACACCATAAAATGTAGTTTAAAGTCCAAATTTATTAGGAGATTAAGAGATGCATTATACACGGACTATAAATACCACACAGCTGACCTTATTCACAGTCAAGTACAGAGATATAGTCAGTGCCAATCTATTTTGTGGATACCCTTGTTCTTTTGTTCCAAGAAAAGTTTGCACCATACGACTTGGACTTCGGTTTTGGAACCTTTCTTTCTTCAATGTCATAGCTCCATCCTGGAAAAGAAAACACAGCAACCCAATTACAAAAGAAATTGGAAAAGCACAGCAAGTAGAGGCTTTTACAAATTTAGTGTTCATTTGTCAGCAGAAGCAAATATCAACACATCTGAAATACACTTAGTTATTTGTTTCCGTGTCAACCTGTGTGGCAAGAGGGCCCTAAAAACTGCCTGACTGACCACATCTCCTATTAAAGGTATAATTCACAATTTGATCTTTACCTGCTTTTAAATACTTAAAGGTTAGGTATCATGTAAACATTTCCATTCCTCTCTGTGGTTTAACATGTAATACATAATTGCTGTGATGAACACTGAACAATCTCATCTGAAATGATACAGAGGAACACAAGAACATACATACATTACAAACATACATACATACATACATACATGCTGCTGTTATGTGCCATCGAGTCACTTGCGACTCATAGCGACCCTATGTACAACAGCCCTAAACTCTGCCCTGTCCTGTGCCAATCGCACCGTCTCTGACACTCCCATCCTGATTACCCCTGTCACTGAATCAATCCACCTCATAGAGGACCTTCCCCTCCTGCGCTGTCCCTCCACCCTACCAAGCATGATGTCTTTTTCCAAGGATTGGTCTCTCCTTATGTATGGTATGAAAGTCAGACAAAAGTTTCCAAGAGACACAAAAAGAATAAGAGTTTTTTTTTTTTAGTACAGCCACACAGGAATAAGGAATATGCTGG
>NW_006399829.1:13616143-13621654 GCF_000299155.1 Elephantulus edwardii
CCGGATAATCTGTTCTGCATACAGGTTGAAAAGGTATGGAGATAGGATGCATCACTGGCATACACCCTTTCCAATTTTGAACCATTCAGTGTTCCCTTACTCTGTTCTGACTGCCTCCTGGTCCAAGCATAGGTTTCGCATTAGCACGATCAAGTGTTCTGGGATTCCCATTCTTCTCAGAGCCAGCCACAGTTTGTTATGATCCATACGGTCAAAGGCCTTTGCATTGTCAATGAAACATACATATACCCTCCTCTGGTATTCCCTGCTTTCAGCTAAGATCCATCTAACATCAGCTATAATATCCCTAGTACCATGACCCCTTCTAAACCCAGCCTGGACTTCTGGCAGTTCTTTGCTGATGTGCTGTTGGAGTGGACCATATGAGATTACCACATTAGGCCTCCTAGAATTTGACTGAGTATTGATTAAATGAAAAAGTTTTTCAACTTTTTTTCAAGAGGTATCTTCATAAAAATCAAAAGGAAGTATGTGACAAGAGAACAATTCTTGGGCCCTACCACCTGAGAGCTGGACAATGAATAAGGATGACAGAAGAAAAATTGATGCCTTTGAGCTGTGATGATGGAGAAGAGTACTGAACATCCCACGGACTGCCAGAGAAACAAATATGTCTTGGAGAGGGTGCAACCAGTGTGTTCTTTGGAGACAAAGATGATGAGGCTTCGCCTCATATACTTTGGGCATGTTGTTAAGAAAGGCTATTCTCTGGAGAAGGACATGAGGCTAGAAAAGGTGGGCAAAGGAGAGGAAGACCCATGACCAGATAGCCTGACACGGTAACTGTCGCAATGGGTTCTACTGTGTCAGGAAGTATCAAGATGGCACAGGATAGGACAGGTATTAGATCTGTTGTTCACAGGGTCACTGTGGGTTGTATTTGACTCGACAGTACCTAACAACCACCACCAAAGGCCCACTAGATCAGGTTTTTTGCTAGAGCCTTGCAATGCTGTATTTTAAACTGTTGCTCTTAAGAGATTTTAATATATTGAACTTTGAGAACCATTAACCTCAATTATCTTTTGAGATTACATCTTCTCTCCAAGGATCATTTAAAAATATTCAGTGATTTTGTAACTTGGATTTATTTATATCTGTCTTATGCTTTAATTTAAATTTAGTGTTTCTTCACTTTTCCTCTGACATGGGGCACAGCCAAATCAGCATCTTCTTTTTTGAAAACAAACAGGTCACCCATTATTAGGCATGAAAATAGTAATAAATAAGATTACAAGTAATATATGTGATTAACTACAGAGAAAACAGGGCAGAATACCTGGAAAGGCAAATAAAGACCTGAATGAGGTCTGAAAGTGAGTTATCTGGAAAAAGAGCTTCCAAGCAGAGAGAGTAACAAATTCAAGAGGCAACAGGGTGCCTGGTATACTATATTGAGGCTCCAGGTGCTTGGTGCTTTAAATGTTCTCTACTGAGTCTTAAGGAAGCTTGGGTGGTACAGAGTTGCACTGCCAAATCAAAGGCACATGGTTCGAATGTACCAGCAGCTCTGAGGGAGAAAGATGAGCAATCTCCTCCCATGGGATTTCCTGCCTCTGAAAACCTGGGAGGGTTAGCTATGAGTTGATTCCAACTTGATGGCACATAACAGTAACAATTGCATCTTAACTTGCTTGCATTTATGAGGTAGACATTTTTCTCACTTTATATTTACTTACAGGGAAAATAAAATCATAGTAAAGACAAATAAGCAGCTCAAACTCATACTAGTAAGTGGTAAAACCTGGATTTTAACAGAACTGAACTTTAAAGCTGTTCAATTAACCACCTTCTAAGTAAAATGGCAATTCTTAAAATTTTTATCTATTTAAACTATATCTATCTTCTTTCAATCTGTGTGAATTTAAAAAGTTTTTCCTATTGTTATTTTTAATATTACTATGATTTATTTACAAAATTTGAATATATTCTTTTTCACAAAAGATGCTTCTCATTTCCTTTACCCTCCCCCAATGAATTGTGCAACCCTATGAATAAAACCCTTCCCCCCCCCTCCATCCTCAACACTCCTATTTCCACCCTTCCCCTCATCTTGGATCCTTGTACTTATTCTAAAATAATGGTATCATACAGTATTTGTCCTTGTGGGACTGAGTTAGTTCACTCAGCTTAATGCTCTCCAGTTTCTCCAAAGTTAGGTAGTAATTTATAAAATTATTGCTTCCGTGTACTACATAGTATTCCATTGTACAAATGTACAACTTCTCAGTCCATTCATTTGTGGTTGGACATCTGGGCTGTTTCCATGTTCTTATGATGGTGAATAATGCTGCTGTGAACATTGGTGTACAAGTTTTCGTTTGAGCCTCGGTTCTTATTTTCATGGGGTATATTCCAAGTAATGGAATAGTTGTGTAATATGGAATTTCTATGTTCAGCTTTTTGTGGAAGCGCCAAACTGCTTTCCAGAGTGGTTGTACAATTCCACTAATATAAAAGAGTTCCTATCTCACCACATCTTCTCCAATTTTTGTTACTTGCTGCCCTGTTAAACCTTGCCACTGTTACTGGAGTGAGATGGTATCTCACTGTGGTTTTGATTTGCCTCTCTCTTATTGCCAGTGATTTGGAGCATTCCTCCATGTGTCTGTTGGCCATTGAATATCTTCTGTGAAAATTACTTCCATGTCTTTTGCTCATTTTATAATTGGATTGTCAGACTTTTACTTGTGGAGGCCCAAGAGTATTCTATAAACTTTCATTAAGAGATTCTTGGCTGAGATGGTATTACCAAATGTTTACTCACAGACAGTAGGTTTTCTTTTCACCATGTTAGAAAAAGTTTTTGATGAACACAAGGATTTAATTTTTAGAAGGTCCTATTTATCAATTTTATCCTCTTCAGATTGTACATTTCTGGCTGTATTTGGCAGTCTCTTTATACTGTAGACTAGAGCTTCTAAGCTTGATCCTAGTTTATCTCTTATGAACTTTACGGTTTTGAGTTTTACTCCCAGGTCTCTTATCCACCTTGAGGTGATTTTTGTATATGATGTGAGATGTGAATCCTGTTTTGCCAGCACCGTCTGTTGAAGAGATTTTCATTTCCCCATTGCCACCCAAAACACAATCTCAATAATATGTTATGTGCCACTGAGATGGAAACCACTCATCAGAGACTCTTCTGTGGGTTTTCAGAGGCTGTGAACACCATGGGAGAAGACTGACTATCATTCTCCCATAGAAGAGCTGGTAGATTTGAATTGCTTGCCTTTTGGATTGGCAATGCAAATCCTTACCCACTAGGCCACCAGATTTCCCTCAATAAATATATCATTAAACAAATAAAACAAAAAAACTCCAAAGAACTGAAAAATCCCTGTGTAGTGCAGTGAGCTTGTTGCTAAAAATCTGGCTTCCTTAGACCACTGTCTTTAATCTGATCCAGCTGCCTCAACTCTGCCTTCCTTGCAAACACTTTGGCCTGCCTCCTCCATCATCAATGGCAGCATGAACTGACTCTTCCTCATGCTAATATGGCATGGTAGTCTATCCACAAGGAGATCAGCTAGTTTCTATTAAATTGAGAAGTTTTAGTGTCAGAAAGTGGGAATTTCATCACCAGTAAGAACAAAAAGCAAAGAGTGCAGCACATCTTCTGAGGCCAGAGATTCCTGTGCCTGGGATTGTACCTTGCTGTTAACTGAGAAGTTGTCTGGACTAAGGGCCTGTGTCATACTGTTAACTGAGAAGCTCTCCAAACAGAAAGATTGTATTTCGCTGTTAAATGAGAAGCTCTTTGGAGTGAGGAATGGTATCTTGTTGTTAACTGAGAAGCTCTCTGGTCTTGAGGGAGTCTATTGCACTGTTAACCTGAATAATAGTAACATACTAACTTCCCTCAGTTTGAGGCCACCAGCTACTTTGCAGACGAAGGATGGGCAATCTCCTCCCAATCAACTGCCTCTGAAAACCTACCGGAGGGTCAGTCACCTACGGGTTGGTTCTGACTCAACAGTACACAACAACACAACAATAAGCTCTATAACCATGAATATGGTTGTGTGAAGTCCATGTGGTCACTGCAATGATTTCAGTAGGTGCAGGAGTGTAGAAGGACATGTCTGATCTCAAGGGAATTCGTTTTGTGTGATGGATGCTTTTTATGAAGGCAGTTCTCCCTTACAGGGTCAGGAAAGGTTGGTCTTGCCCATTTCCATGTTGTCTTTGGTCCAATTATGCCTTGGAAATATTTAGGAACAAGTTCTACAACCAAAAAGTTATATATGCAATTGCTAGTGGCCTGTGACTGGCTGCAACTGAAAGGCTGTTGGTTTTAACTATGTGGCATCATAGAAGAAATGTTTGGTGATGTCTTTCTATAAAGTCCATAACCAAGAAAACACTATGGAATAGTTTTACTCTCTAATATGTGGGTTCACCATGAATTGGAATAAACTCAATGGCAATAAGTTTATTTTAGCATGTAAAATACATAGCTAATAATTACTCTCCGATCACTCAATTACTATGTCTTTTAACCACTACTAGGGAGAAAAGGATTTGTTTTATACACACACACACACACACACACACACACCCACCCTTTCAGAACTCAGATGTAGTTCTATTATCTGTTCTAGTTATGTAGTGGGCACTGCAAATGAGAACTGGGGCTTTATACACACAAAGAACAACTGGTTAAAGATTTCTTCTGATAACTAAGGAATAGACTGCATCCTAGGGATTATGACCTAGATTATAGTGGTTTTTTATGGTGCTAATAACAACAAGTACAAGTATCACTGTAGGGATGGAGTGTGGATGAACAAACCACTCTATGACTAATAAACACACTGAAGAAATCTGTAATTACTAACAAGATCACTGTTGATCTATTTTTTCCTCAGTCACCATGTATGATTGCTAGGATGTAGAGAAGAAAGGGTTTTTCCTTCACATTATTTTTTCTATAGGAAATAATTTTATTCTCAAAGCTGCAAAAGCAACTGTACTTCTAGGATCAAATAAAAGCAAAGAAGGGTATGAAGAATGTTGATGACAATTAACACTAGAAATTTAATGTCAAAGTGCCTGATTTTCCACTCATCATGCAGAAAACTCTTCTACTCTGTTGGGTTAGCTGCAGTTTTCTTTTTTGTTGTTGTTCTTTGTAATATTGTTAATCTGACCAATTTTCTGAGCACTCCTTCCAAAGTGTTTACCTCAGAATGTCTACATCAGTCTCACAGTATTTAGACTACAGTATTTTTCAAATCTTTATAATACTGCAGCAATATGGAGACTACTGGACCTAACACAGAACATTTATCTAAAAATGGGAGGGGGGAGGAATAGAACTATAGGAACAAAAGCACTGTAAACGGCATTTACCTTTAACAATGAATTAAGTTACATGATTTGTATGACTATTTGCTATTTCCCATTTGAAACATGTTCCTAAAAAAGAAAGACGACTATATAATTTGCAAAAACTAAATTGAAGAACTAGGACCTTATTTGTTAAAT
>NW_006399829.1:13622344-13624016 GCF_000299155.1 Elephantulus edwardii
AATGAAAAAAGAAATATTAAACAGTGTTTTAATATTAATTAAATGTTCTACCTCTGGTAACCTAAAAAGTTTGGTGAACCTTTAATAACTTAATCTCAAAACTTGACTGATACCAAGTCATACTGCATTTATTGTAATAATCTAATCTCAAAACTTGACTGACATCAAGGAAGAACTGAACAATCTAATGACTTTTCCTATACTCCAGTTATGCACAAAACAAGAATCACCAAATAATCTGGCACAAACTGACATAATTGGAAGTCTTTGCTATTCATGGCATGTGATCAGAATAACCAAGATTTGGGGAGCCAAAGCCAGATGCTTGGAAGTGTCAAGATGCTTCACCAGGCTATATAGTCACATTATCCCTGGTTGACAGACCAAGGATATTCTTTCCTTTACTTTGAAAATGTATAAGTATCTATTCTAGAAGCTCCAGTGACCTAGTGGTAAGGAGCTGTGCTACCAACCCAAAAGGTACATGGTTCATATCCACCAGCTGCTCTGTGAGAAAGATGGGCAATATCTTCTCATGTGGAGGAAATTCATCCTCTGAAAGCCCCCCCCGCCACCCTGAGGGTCAGCTATGAGTCACTTCCGGCTTGATGGTATATAACAACAAACTATTGTGGGAGCTGGGGGAAAATATGGGGTGAAAGCCTTAGAATAATGGAAAAATAGCTGAGATAGTAATAAAATTATACAGCAAAAAACAACAGATTTTGAGACATAATGGTAAAGAAGTCCCTCCTCCCACTAAAGTCATATAAACTTATTTTAAAAAGCAAATAAGGTGAAACATCACATCTGAAATATTTATTTGTAAGTAACACCTTATACCTCTTATAACTGTCTTCTCTCTCAAAATATTTTTAAAAACAAGCCAAAAAACTCCCAAAAACTGTTCTGATAGTCAGTGGCTCTTGTAAACGTTATCTTTTCTACATAGTTGCTATAATGGAACTCTGGGGCATAGTGTGTAATGAGCTGTATTGCTAATCCTAAAGCTAGGAGTCTCTCTCTGGTGGTTTGGATCCACCAGCAGCTCCGATGGGCCATGTCCACCTGTTATGACTTACAGCCTTCAAAAGAGATGGAGGGTTACTATGGGTCAGAACCTTCAAGTGACCCTCCATCTCTTCTGAAGGCTATAAGTATTATCACAACTAGTTAGGTTACTAGGGAGTTCTGGTGACTTAGTGGTAAGGAGTTGCACTGCCAATTCAAAGGCACGCAGATAGGCAATAAATCCCTGTGTGATTTACTGCCTCTGAAAACCTGCTGGAAGGTCAGCTATGAGTTGAGTTGGTTGCAGCTCAATGTTATAAATGATAACATTATAGTAACTGGACCCACAAGATTCAGGAATTTGCCACAGAACAAACCACAACGTTAATCAAGTACCTTTGATTTATTAGTTGTTACAGATTTAGAACATGTTTTCCTACAAAAGAAACTATGTATGAAACTCCGTAAGATGGATGGTATCCAAAACTCACCCAAAGAAATTTTGATGCAACTGGTCTAGAATGTGGTCTGAACATAAGAATTTAAAAAATTCTACTTAACTAGTAACATACTAGTAACTCCCCATGATACATCTTCAAGGATATGAACATGTACGGCCAAGCACAATCAATAAGAGTGCATCTAAATCCCAAAATCAATC
>NW_006399829.1:13624186-13635548 GCF_000299155.1 Elephantulus edwardii
CTGGCTTTGACAAGCACTGTGGCATTTGGACAAGAACAAACTGGGAGGAGGGTAGAGAGAATAGTGCAACAAGGAATGAATGGAAACCCAAAATCTCTGTAAATGTTTATGAAAATTAATAAAATATAGAAAAAAAAGAACACTGTTTCTATGATAAAATTATTTCAGACTTCTATAAGGGAATTTAAAGAATTCATCTTTTTCAGCACATTTAGCAATTAAGTTAAACAATCTTCTATCCCAGATAGCTAAACATCTGAGACTAGAAGTTAGAGAAAACAGCTATATATTTAAAATAAGTTGTTCTGGTAGAAACGTATATATTTTCTGTAGCACATGCTATTATAAAATCTTACCACAGTCCACATTTTTTTTTAAAAATTTGTAACTTATTCTAAGTTGCAAGTAACTGAGACAGAAACTCTGTCCTGTCTGGTAGTGATTTAGCTGACCTCCTACTCATCTCCCCCTTTTATCCCATTTCAATTCATTGCAACATATAATCCATATAAACTGGAGTTTGCTTTGACTTATTCATTAGCTTGGTTATAACATCGGTCCAATTCCCTCATTGTATGAGTAAAATAACTTCTAAAGATCACATGTTCTTTTAATAGTTATATGGGGTCATATTTTATCGCTTTTTGAAATGATCTTTTAACAATTTTGGAAGTTACAATACGAAGCCCAAAAGATTTACTCAGTGAGCCAGGCAAACCTGTCAACACAGAAGTAATTACCTAGTGTGTAAACCCAGGCAAGTCTTTTCTTGACTCACAGAAGCGGCAAGAGAATTCATTGACTGTTTTGGGTTTTTTGTTTTTTAATTTGAATTTTAGCCCCTATTAATCTTGAAAATTGATTTTATGGTCTGACCATTTCAAGACTCTTGTAAATGGATTAATGGTTTAAAGAGATCATTTCTCTTTTGAGTGAAAAGAAGATAATCTAGTTTTTAGTCTTCCCTATTTTGAGATCAGATCCATTAACTATTTCTACTCACACAGATCAGAACAGATCCCTGGTATAAGAACTCAGTGCCATCACATTGATTCTGACTCATGGTAACTGTACAGGACAGAGCAGAACTGCCCTGTATTGTTTTTACTGTGTTTAGATGCTATTGACTTGGCTGTGGCTCAACAGCAACCCTACTTTCGGGAGAAGAAACACTGCTCGGTCCTGCATCATCCTCACGACAGCTTCTGTGTGTGAGCTCACTGTTGTACCTACTGCGTCAAATGATCTCCTTGAGTCTATTTTGACTAAACATGATGCCTTTCTTCAGGGACTGGTCTGTCCTAATAACATGTCCAAAGTAGATGAGGCCAAGTCTTACCATCTTTGTTTCTAAGGAATATCCTGGCTGCCCTTCCTCTAAGCCAGATTTATTTATTCTTTTGATAGTCCATGATGTATTCAATGTTCTTCACCAGCACCACAAATCAAAAGTCATTGTTATTCTTCAATCTTTACTCAGTGTCTGACTTTCACATGTGAACAACACGACTGAAAATACCATAGGTTAAATTAGGCACACCTTAGTCTTCAAAGAACTGTCCCACAAGGCTTCTAAATAAGAAAGCAGACTGCCACATCTTTTTCCCAGAGTGGCTGGTGGAATCAAATCCCTGATGTTTTGATTAATAGTCAAATACTTCACCATAGTTTCTGCCAGGGCTCATCAATCTTTGGTATGACATATATCACTCACGGCAGTCAAGTCAGAACTGATTCTCCAGAACCTCCACCAGGCTTTGAGGATTTAGATCTGATGGGGAAAATTGTTAATTTTTCTCTGAAGGAGTCACTGGCAAATTCAAACCAACAGAGGTGCCATCTTTGGGTGAGCAATGCCAACTCTCTACAGTCTCGATACCAAAGACTGAGGGCACTGCTATCAGATAAAATATTTGAAAAAAATTAAAACAGTTGAAATTCTAACACTTTCGCTGTGCTTGATTGAAAATATTGTCTTAAAGGAATTAACCTGGATCTTTACGTGGCTTAAATTAAGAACTTGTATGTCAGCTTGGAAGCAGGAGTGGCATCCACTTCTATAATAGCTTGTCTCTGGAAATCCTATGAACCTGGAGAAAGGATGAATGTCACACAAGTGTTAAGGACTTTTGTTCATAGGGTCGCTATGAGTTGCCTACGACTCGACAGCACTTAACAAAAACAACATAATGTCAGTAAGTAAATCTTTAGCAAACTAATAAATTATGATGTTGTGGAATACCACCAAGTCAGAACCAACCCAAAGCTGACCCTCTGGTGGATCTGAAGAGGCCATTAATTGTGAAGATGAGATTGCCCATCTTTCTCCCATAGAGCAGTTCGGGGACTCAAAATGCATGCCTTTGGGACTACAGTGAACCTTTTTACCACAAGGCCACCAGAGCTCCTAGTTTACTAACTAGAGCTTAATAACAAACAAAACAAAAAACCAGCTGCTTCTATTATCAGCATCAAAAACAAACAAAGATTTTTGTTACGTAGGTTCTTTCTAAATTTATACAAGTTCAATAACCAGATGTTACTGTTGTTATCTGTCATCGAGTCGCCTGCAACTCATAGCGACCCTATGTACAATAGCTCTAAACTCTGCCATGTTCTGAGCCTATCTTACTGACTCTGACACACCAACCTCCATTATCTCAGTTACTGTGTCAATCTGTCTCATCTGGGGTCTTCCTCTCCTGCGCCCTCTCTCCAATCTTCAAGCACAATGCTCTTCTCTAAGGACTTGTCCCTCCAGGTCTCAAAGTGTGTGAGACAGAATTTCAAAATCCTAGTCTCCATGGAGAAAATTGGTTTCACCCTGTTGGTGGTCCATGTACTCTTCTCCAGCACCACAGCTCAAAGTTATTGATGATTCTTCTTCTGTCATTCTTAATCACTGTTCCAGCTCTCTGATGCATAACAAGTAATTCGGAAGAGCATGTCCTTGATCAGGTGCACCTTATTTCCTAGACCGACATCATATTTAGCATTCAAAAGATTTGTGCTTGTTAGAGTTTTTAAATTTTCTACAATGTTAAATTTGTATACCAACATGTCTGGTATGAAAGTCAGACAAAAGTTTCCAAGAGACACAAAAAGAATAAGAGTTTTTTTTTTTTAGTACAGCCACACAGGAATAAGGAATATGCTGGGTAAATTTTGGTTGGTGAGCATTCCCTTATTTAGGATAAAGGGGAAATTCTGAACTAGGTTAAAATGAATAGTTAAGTCCTAATAATGCTGTTTCTTGTTATGTGCTGTCGAGTCGTTTGCGACTCATAGCGACCCTATGTACAACAGCCCTAAACCCTGCTCTATTCCTTTCCAATCTTATTGTCTTTGACACACATATCCCCATTATCCCAGTGAGTGAATCAATCCATCTCATCGAGGGTCTTCCTCTCCTGCGCTGTCCCTCCAACCTCCCAAGCATGACTTTTCTCTCCAAGGACTGGTCCCTCGTTGCAACATGTCCAAAGTATGTCAGACGAAGCCTCAGAATCCTTGCTTCCAAGAAGCAGCCTGGCCTCACCCTCTTCAGGACGAACTTGTTTGTTCTCCTAGCAGTCCATGATATATTCAATTCAATTCTCCAGCACCAAAGCTTAAAGGCATCAACTCTCCTTCGATCATTCCTAGTCACTGTCCAGCTCTCTGATACATGGCAAGTAACTGCAAAGACTATGGTGTGGATCAGGTGCACCTTAGTCTCTAGACTGACACTGTTGTTCCTCAGTACCTTGGAGAGGTCTCTGACAGCAGACTTTCCCAGTGCAATTCGTTTTTTAATTTCCTCGCTCTTGGTGCCAAGAAATGTTGACTGTAGAGGCAAGCAAACTGAAGCTGTGAACAATCGCAATCTCTTCATCATCCATCATAATGTTGACAATCAGCCCAGTGGTGAGAATCTTTATTTTCTTGATATTGAACTTCAATCCATATTGAAGGCTGTAGTCCTTGACCTTCCGCAGCAAGCACTTCAGGTCCTCCTCAGTTTCAGCAAGCAGGGTTGTGTCATCCGCATAATAATGCTTAGGTGTCTATTTTTGTGACTCCGACTCTTGGAAAGGTGAGTTATTTCCAAGAAATAGAAACGTGAGGTTTGCCAATATAGAGTTTGTTTGCTGTTGTTTTGTGAAGTAGGAACCAACTCAGAGCTGACCCTGCAGTGGGTTTTCAGAGGCACTAAGTCACATCATGGGTGGTAACTGCCTATCTTTCTTCTACACAGCAGCTGTTGGATTTGAACCGTGTGTCTTTGTGTTGGCACTGTGGCTTCTTACCACTAAGCTTAGGACATGCAATTGTTGTTATGTACTGTAGAGTAGCTTGCGACTCATAGCGGCCATATGTACAACAGCCCTAAACTCTGCTCTGTCCTATGCCAATTGCACTGTCTCTGACACTCCCATCCCAATTACCCCAGTCACTGAATCAATCCACCTCATAGAGGGCCTTCCCCTCCTGCGCTGTCCCGCCACCCTCCCAAGCATGATGTCCTTCTCCAAGGACCAGTCTCTCCTTATAACATGTGCAATGTATGTTAGAAGGAGCCTCAGAATCCTTGCCTCCAAGGAGCCACCTGGCTAAACCCTTTCCAGGATAAATCTGTTTTTCCCAGCAGTCCATGGTACTCTCAAGACTCTTCTCCAGCACCTCAGCTCAAAGGCCTCAATTCTCCTTCTATCCTCCTTGGTCATTGTCCAGCTCTATGATGCATAACAAGTGATTGCAAAGACCATGGCCTGTATCAGACACACCTTAGTCTCCAGAGAGACACCACTGCTCTTCAGTACTTTGGAGAGGTCCCTAATAGCAGACTTTCCCATGGCAATACACCTTTTAATTTCCTGGCTGCTGGTGCCAAGAGTGTTGATTGTGGAGCCAAGCAAACTAAAGCTGTGAACAATCTCAATCTCTTCACCATCCATACTGATGCTGCCGATTGGTCCAGTGGTGAGAATCTTTGTCTTCTTGACATTGAGCCTCAATCCATATTGGAGGCTGCAGTCCTTGACCCTCTGCAGCAAGCACTTCAGGTCCTCCTCAGTTTCAGCAAGCAGAGTTGTGTCATCTACATAACGCAGATTGTTGATAAATCGTCCACCAATCTTGACCCCACATTTTTCCTCATAGAGCCCAGCCTCCCAGATAATCTCTTCTGCATACAGGTTGAAAAGGTATGGAGGTAAGATGCATCCCTGGCGTACACCCTTCCCAATTTTGAACCATGCAGTGTTCTCTTGCTCTGTTCTGACGACTGCCTCCTGGTCCAAGTATAGGTTTTGCATTAGAACAATCAAGTGTTCTGGGATTCCATTTTTCTCAGAGCCAGCCACAGTTTGTTATGATCCACACAGTCAAACGCCTTTGCATTGTCAATGAAACAGAGATATATATTCCTCTGGTATTCCTTGCTTTCAGCTAAGATCCATCTAACATCAGCTACAATATCCCTAGTACCATGACCCCTTCTAAACCCAGCCTGGACTTCTGGTGAGATGAGATGGACTGGCATGAGGCATTTTGAGTCGGATGATCATATGATATATTACTCTGGAGATGAAAAGGTTAGAAAAAAGGGAGTTGCTTTCATAGTTAAGAAAGTCATTGCTAGATCCATCTTGAAGTACAATATTGTGAGTGACAAGATAATATCCATACGCATACAAGGAAGTCCAGTGAGCCAAGGAAGAGGATGTAGAAGATTTTTACCAACTTTTACAATCAGAGATCGATCGAACATGCAATCAAGATGCATTGATAATAATGGATGACTGGAATGCAAAAGTTGAGAATAGAGAAGATTCAGTAGTTGGAAAACATGGACTCGGTGACAGAAATGGAGCTGGAGAGAATGACTGAATTTTGCACAATCAATGACTTATTCATAGCAAATACATTTTTTAAGAGACATAAACACAGGTTATATACATGGATTTCACCTGATGGTATGCACAGGAAAGAGATCGACTACATCTGTGGAGAGAACCGCTAGAGAAGCTCAATATCAGTACATGCTATTAGTTTCCCTCATTTATATGTTTGGTATATTATGTTTCAGGATACTTATGTCATATCTCCAGAAATGACCTCAAGAAGAAAGACGGAAGTATGTCCAAATTTAATAGGTGAAATCTAGCAGCAAGGTTTCAGTTTGGCCCAGCAGTCTTAAGAGGCTTTTCAAAATGTAGTCTGGGAATCCGTCCAAAAACTTTCAAGAAAACACATGGCAAACTAACATTCTTACTCACTCATTGCCATACAGTAGGAACTGGCTCTAGTTGACCCTTTAGAAGGTTTTCAGAGGCTGTAAATTGTATGGGAGAGAAATGTCCAATTTTCTCCTGCAGAGCTGACAGTGGATTCAAGCTGCCCAAAGAATGTGTCTCTTTTGGGTTAGAAGTGCAACTCTCTACACACTACACTATCTTAACTCCCCTAACATTCTTGGTATTCACAAATAAATAAGCAGGTCATATAAGAGACTAAGCTTATTTTTTTTATTATGAATAACTTTTTTTACTTTATTATTATTTATCATTAAAAGAGGTTAGAATAGGGGAAATATGTTTCCACCAACTATGTATCATCTTCTAAGTTTTTCAGCTATTGTGTAACTCTTTGTAAATAATATAGAAATGACAGATACGCAAATTCTGCCTTATGTCCTGCTAGTACAGACTTGATTCTTCCTGTGTGCAAACTTTATAAGGAGTCTTCATTTATTTATTTTTATTCATTTCTCATTCATCTAAATAGTCTCTCTCTATATAAATTTGTAATAGGGTTCTCCTTTGAATGATTATAACATCTGCCTGATTTCCTCATAAGTACAATAAATTCTTTAATATGCATTTTATATCTGCACAACAGTCATCATTTTTATCTTGGGTCTGAAAATTGTCATTTACCATATAAAAAAGTGTGAAGATGAGACTCTCTAAGAGGCTTTAAATTAAATCAAAGTCAAGATCTTGCTAATGGTGTCCTCTTCAGGGATAATCTAAGAACTGTGTCACATCTCCTATTATTTCTCCCCCAGCTCCTCCACTCAAGTTGGACCTCTCTGTTTCCATCCCGGCTTCTATATTCTATTCAGAGGCAAGGTTTCCTCTCCAATAGACCCATTATCAATAGAATGCAGTTTCACAGCTTGTCCTGTGCCCTCTAGTTCCTGAAAGAAACTCTCCTCTATTTTGAGAATTTCAAAGAGTTTTTACAGCTAACTACAATGAGAACCAGGGGGTAAAATGACATACCAGGTGAAAGTCACAAAGTTTCAAATCAGATCAAAAGGAAAGGAAAAGCTATCTCTGGTTTTCATTAGCATGTAAATTGTAGTAGATCTTAGTCCCTTACCATCCAAGTTTCCACAAGCCATCAAGAGATTCCTCCTCCTTTCTACTCTTCCAACCCCTCAACAGAAGGACACCACAGAACACAAGGAAAGACAAAAGCCACATGGGTGAGAAAAGGGTGGGTGTTTTCATTACACCAAGAAGGGAAGTAAAGTTCATCTACATTTCACAGGGAAACTCAGTTATTCACTTCGCTTTCTACAAAGACAGTTACTTTGAAGAAGTGGAGTAGAGGAAGATGGTGAGCTCAAAGGGAAAGGTTTAGGACAGGGTCCCAGGGTTTAACTAAGAGGCGCAGGGGTATGTGTATTTTCTTTAATCTGTGTGTGAAATGTATTCGCTGAGGGAAAAGCAGGACTTGGGCATGGGAAACAAGGAAGCCATAAGGAGTTTCTTTCTCATTCCCCAAATTTACAACTAGAGGAAGTGAGATATACTAAGAGACCAAAACAGAGGGGTGGTGGCAGAAGTTTTCTGCAGCAGAAAGAAAAGGAAAGACAACATTTCATAGCTTAGAGATGAAGATACTGCTATAGAAAGAGATAGATCTCCACATCACCTTATTTGGTTAAGAAACTAAACACTTATGATTAATCTACAGGAAAGAATTGTAGAAATTTTTAAAAATTTTAAAAAAATACAAAATAAAAACTAAAAACTGTGAAAGTTGGGTAAGAGTTTTCCTGTATTTTTTGCACTGTTTAATGAATTAATAAATTATTTAAAAGATGTACATAACTGTATATTGCTAAACACATTAAATCAGCATAGCACATTAAATTAGCATTGTCTAATACAATGACAATGTGAACCAAATATTATTTTAAATTCTCTAGAATCTACATTAACAAATGAAACACTGAATACTTTGGATTTATCTGGAGGATACTATACTGAATGAAGTCAAGAGAACAAATATTGTGAGCTCACTATTATAAAAAAGCTAAGAAAAAGTTTACACAAAGAAACATTCTTTGATGGTTATGAGAGATAGGAGGTGAGAAAAAATTTAAAAAAATTTTAAAAATGTAAATAGATAAGAAACACATTAAGATTGGTGAAGGGAAAGGGAACATACAGTAAGATGATAATCAGTACAATGTCACTACAGAAAAAGACACAACAGAGGGCTAACGAAGGTAAACGTTACATACAAAACTAAAAAAGAAGTGAAATGAATTTTGTGTTTTATTTCGCCGAATATATCTGAAATGTTATTACTTTAACAAATAATCAAGATAAAAAATCACTAATATCTTTTCCATCCCACTAAGTCTCTGAAATTCAATATATGATTTGTCACTTAGAGTACATTTCAATTTAAATTGGACATATGTTAAGCATTAAATAGCCACATTTGGTTAGTGACTACCATATGGGACAATGTACATCTAGAGGATTCATTTGCAGTATCAACCAGAGTATGCTGTTAATCAGAACCAACTCATATCTGACTCTCTAGCAGCATTTCAGAGGCACAGGATATGTTCAATACTCCTTCCCAGCACCACAGCTCAAACGCATCAATTCTTTTGTCATTCTTAGTCACTGTCCAGCTCTCTGATGTATAGCATGCAATTGCGAAGATCATGGCCTGAATCAGGTGTAACTTAGTCTCTATTTCTCAACATTCTGAAAAGGTCCCTGAGAACAGATTTTCTGGGTGCCAAGAGTGTTGATTATAGAGCCAAGCAAGCTAAAATTTATTTACCTCAATCTCTTCTCACCCACCATAAAGCTGCCAATTGACCCAGCAGTGAGAATCTTTGTCTTCTTGATGTCAGCTTCAATCCATATTGAAAACTAGTCTTTGATCTTCTGCAGTAAGTACTTCAGGTCCTCTCCTCAGTTTCAGCAAACAAGGTTGTGTCGTCTGCATAATGCAAGTTATCACTGAGTGTTCCTCCAAGCCTGATGCCATACTCCATCTCATCAAGTCCCGTCTTTCCAATGATCAGTTCACATACAGATTGAAAAGATATAGAGACAGGGCACATCCCTGAACTGGTGGCCTACATAAAAAGCTGCGCTGCAATCCTGGAAGCAGGTGGTTTGAATCCACCAGCTGCTCCATGGGTGAAGGATGGATAATCTCCTCCTGTGTGGTTAACTGCTTCTGAAAACCTGCCTGAGAGTCATCTATGGGTCAGTTCTGACTCGATGGTACACAACAACAACAACAACAACAACAACAACAACAAAAACCTATCTGGAGGGTCATCTATCAATTTTTTCCAACTTGTGTGATGTATAAGAGACAAAACAGTGACCAAGCCTTAGATTGGCAGGCCTTACTGGTCAAAATTCCTGACTGATTCTATTTTTTGGAGTCTGTATCTACTGAGTGTTTTCAAGTTAAGACTTTTTTTATTCACTATATTAATTTCCCCCCTTTTTTCTATTTATTTTTATAATGGTCCTCAAAAGTTCTCTCCTGGAGAAGTAGAAGTCAAATTGGAAAGGTACTTGATTTCAACAGCAATAGTAACTTTTCACACTTGTGACTGCATGGCAACTGTAGTCATGAAGTCTTTGTGACCATTTAAAGAGACATTAACCAGGGACCTAACAGTTTAATTAGATTTCCTGTTATTAAATTCACATTATAGATCTGAAAAGAATAATTTTCAAGGTGTCAGACATGAAATATGGTACACTGCAAAGATAGAAACATTAATAAACTATCTCTGGTAAGTGATATTATGGCTTAATTTTTTAAAAAAAGTTCATTTTTAATAAAAATTTTTTTTTTCTCAGACAGTCTTTTTGTGCCTACACACACATGCGCATCAGCTGAGATCTTGTTGAAAGCAGCAATGTGGACACTGTACGTGCTCCTCAATCTTGGTGATCTCCTCCTCAAGCAGGCTGGTGCCAACCTTGTCATTTTCCACCACACACTGGCTCTGCAGCTTGTGGATGCTGCAGCACACCGGCACTAGCTTGGAACTCCCCCAGGGCAGCCTGTCCGGCTAGATGAAGTGCACGCAGGCCTCCAGTTGGGCCATGTCTGTCTCATCGCCCAGGGTTTGACGTCCAGCAGGGTGGACAACCTGGCCACCTGCATGGGCTTGTTAGCTTTTTTGTCAGCAGTACACCGTAGCTGCTCCTCCCACAGGTGGGCTGCCTCTTTGTCCTCCTCCTTGTCCCTGCCAAACAGGTACATGTCATTATCTTTGTTGTCCTCGGCTGGCGTGGCCGCTTTCTTGGCTGGGGGATTCACTTGGTGCATCGGAGACACGTGCTGAGTCTGAAGGCCCCTGGCGCGGTGGGTAGGCGAGCTCTTCTCTAGCATGCTCCGCCGGACATCCAGCT
Source organism: Elephantulus edwardii (assembly GCF_000299155.1). Taxonomy (NCBI): domain Eukaryota; kingdom Metazoa; phylum Chordata; class Mammalia; order Macroscelidea; family Macroscelididae; genus Elephantulus; species Elephantulus edwardii. Next base: position 13,634,869 of record NW_006399829.1, read on the forward strand.
TGGAAAGGGCTTGCTGCAGGTCCTGCACTACACTGCACAGGCTCTAGTTCTCCAGCTCCAGGCCCCCGATGTGAACAAGCAGCTCACTGTAGTAACTTCCAACCCCACTGGATGCCCCAGTGCTCCCCAACAGGTATCTCTGGGTATTTTCCCGACCTCGAACAATGTCCTGGAGGATCACGCTGGCACCTTTCTCCAGGTGGGATGAGCTGGCCATCAGACCATTCATCTGCTTGTAGAACTTGCATTTGGCATCACTGTACTTGAACTTATCAGAACAGACCTAGTGTATGAGGAAGTTTGTGGTCATTTTTCCGGCACCTGCTAAGGACGCAGCGACCACGATTCAGGAGCGCAGCACAGCGCTTTGAGGAAAGGGCTAATCAAAATATTTTCAAGACTAAGCGTGTGTCGGAGACAGTGCAACCGGCACAGGACAAAGGAGAGTTTAGGGCTGTTGTACATAGGGTCGCTATGAGTAGCAAGCAACTCGACGGCACAAAACAACAACAAGAAGGTGGACTTGACCCACATGCATGTGAAAGCTGGACTACTGTCATACATATATGCCTAATCATATACTCCTTTTTTTTTTCATTTCAGTGAACATCTACAGAGAGTTTGGAATTCCATTCATTCATTGTTGCACTTTTCTCCCCCCCACCCCCCATTCGCCCCTC
>NW_006399829.1:13643303-13644305 GCF_000299155.1 Elephantulus edwardii
CCCTCTGTACTGCAAAATGTTTGCCAAGGTGGGTCCAGTGGGGATGGCTGGCTGAACCCTGAGGCTCCATCCTCCTTTGCTTTCTTAGCTGGCAATTATATTTCTCTTTTGTCTCTGGAACTGGGTTCAGGGTTCAGGTCTGGAGTAAAACTCAGTGTTCAGGTTACCTATAGGAAAGGGAGCAAACCTAAAGAGAACTTGTGAATTACAAATAGAAGGGCTCTGGAGGTTTTACTTATGGGTGTACTGGGGGAGAGGGTGGAGAAAAATGGCCTAGATAAAATTCTCTGTATACCCTAGGTAGTTTTCCTCAGGGACCTAAAGACTCTTCCCAGGGGTTGGATGGCACACACCAAGAGCCGAACGGCATGACCTGAGAACCAGACAGCATATCCTGGGGGCCAAATGACTCTCTGTAGGTACTGAATGGCACAACCCAAGGCCCGAATGGCTCACCCTGAGGGTCGAACAGCTCACTCTGAGGGCTAAAAGGCTCACCTGAGGGCCGAACAACTCACCCCAAGGACCTAACGGCTCTCCCTGGGTCTGGATGGCACACCCTGAGGGCTGATCAGCTCTCCCTAAGAGCTGAACAGCTAACACCTGAGGCAGAATGTCACCCTGAGTGCAGGACAACACACTTGGGGAACGGGCGGCACACCCCGGGGGCCAGACGGCACGCCTCAGTACTGAAGTCCTCCCCATGAGGTCTGGACCCTGTGCCTCACTGAAAACCATGACTTGGGACAGTTCCCTCAGTTCCAGTGCTGCCACCATTCCCCCCTCCCCTCTACCATGTGGTCAGATGGCAATTTGATGTAGGCATCACTACCACCCTCCCCCTTTACAAATGGACATGGGTATGCATATATCTTCTTGGGTGGTGGTTATGGTTTCTTTGGGATATATTCTCAGTAGTGAAATTACTGGGTCAAATGGTATCACTATTTCAATTTTTTGAGAAAGCGCCATACAGCATTCCATAGTGGTTACACCATTTTC
>NW_006399829.1:13644405-13649342 GCF_000299155.1 Elephantulus edwardii
TCATAGACTTCAATGCTGTAAATATAATTATGTTTACTGCATATACTCCTTTTAAACAGTTTCCTCCCTCATCTGTTCCAATATAGTAAACTTTTACAGTAAAAACGAAAATACCAAACAATACATATGTAAGCTAGTAACATAAGGCCTTATTATGACTCTCAAGACATGTATTTTAGGTTATATACATACCATTATACACCTGGCAGCTGGAGCACTCTGTACACAAGGGATAGGTTGTGTTCACTATGTTACACTCACTGATCAGGATTTCTGAAGTCTGTTGTTAACTTTTTGGATTACAGAAATATGCACACACGTTTTGCCCAATTAGATGTTATGCAGCACATGATCGTACTAAAATACTATTTTCTTCTTGCTTACCAAGCACTTATTTAATTCTCACAGTTATTTCCCATTGCTAATATAAGGAAACTGATGCACAAAGTCACACAAATATTAAATGACCCAACATGGACGCAAACTAGGCAAGTCTGGCATCAAACTCTGAACTATAGGATATAAGGCACCAAGTTGGAAGAAAAACAGTATTTTATATGACAATTATTTTTGTAGCATTTTCACATTTATATGTTAAATACACTGGAAGCTAATAAGTTCTTACACTGTAACACTTTTGTAACAATGCAACTCAGATATTTTATATGAACAAATATAGACTAGAATAACAGAATGCATTAGGTATAAATTAAAATGTTGTTGTGTATACTGTAAGTCAGAACCAACTCATAGCTGAACCTTCAGCAGGTTTTCAGAAGCAGTTAATGGCACAGGAGGAGACTGCCTATCCTTCTTTCGTGAACAGCTGGTGACGTCGAACTGTATACCTTCAGTATTGCAGCACAGCTTCTTGCTATTAGGTCACCAGAGCTCCCTAGTCATTTAAATTCAAGCGCAATAAACAGCAGGAATACTTGATGTGGGTCAAAATTAATCTGAGTGTTTACTATGTATTAGGTTCTGAACTAGGCACATTATTTTGTGAGCTAAATACTTTTACCTTGGCAATGAAGAAACACTAAATTCATTAAAAAAATTAATCCCAAATCATATAATTTGTAAAAGGTATAATAAGGATTAGAATTCATATTCTGACTCCAAAGCTTCCTTTCATTAAAATGTATATGGAATGGTTAACAGTATAGTTAGGAATAAGAATCAGTGAAAAATGGAGAGAAAAAAAGAACATTCTGAATATTTGTTCATATAAGTCTAAAAACAGTCCCATTTCAAATTGTTTTCGAAATGCTAACCTACTCTAAAAGCGTATTAATATCCTTATAGACTCAAGTTTATATTTGGTACTAGGCCCACCAAGTTTATCGGAAAATGGAAATATTTAAGCTGAGAGGAAATTTAAGGATAATGATAATGAAATTTATTTTCAAATTACTGAAGAGCTAATTAATGGAATAATAGGCAAGAGATTAGTGTTCAAGGAAAGAGCTTTTGAATAAAAAAAAAGATGTCTAAACTAGAATAAAGTGACTATCTCATGAGACAATGGATTACAGTTCTGATAGCCAAATGTTAGTGATTCTACAGAGAGGCTCATAGACAAGGTAGGAAAAACAGCATTAGTTTTTTATTCTAAATAGAACAATTTGTGGTTATATATTATAGTACATTGGAGTTTCATTTTACTTTTTTAGTACTTTTTTTGCATGGGGAGGGCAATGGGTTCTGATGCTGTAAAAGTCAAGACCAAAACTATCATACAGATATGTTTAAGAAGTTCTTTAAATTCAAGTAAACACTTTTGAACAAAACAAATTAAGCATACCATTTTTTTCTGCAAAGGCAACTGCATCTTCTTTAGTGCTGAAGGTTAGAACCAAGTTGGACAAAGGATCCGCCCTGTAAGAAATAATATTTTTCAGGATTTAGTAATAAGTTTTGGTTTAAAGAAAACAAAATATTACTATAATAGAAGCAGACTACTGATGAGCCATCATATTTTTAGTAATCTCTTTAAAACAGTTAATAGTTTGAATATATTTATCTATGTTTTGGTAGTTGTATAAAATATATTGATAAATAATGAAAATTATACTTGCAAGAACACATGGAAATTTGTAATCTTTAATAAAACAACTTCGTTTTTTGAGATTTTAACCAGCTCAAAGCTAACCCTTCAGCTGGTTTTCAGAGGCAGTAAATTACACAGGGAGATTGGTGGTAGATCCAAATCATGTGCCGTTGGGTTGGCAACACAGCGCCCTACCACTAAGACAATGTAACTTCCCAAAACAATTTTATTCAACTCTAAAAAAATTAGATTCTTTCCAAAAGTACATTAAAGTTTGGTATCAAGAAGTTACAACTGAGTACAAATGCCAGTAGTATCCTTACTCAAATACAATTAACAACAACAGGCAGTCTTCTTAATGAATCCTTAATTAAGGATTTTATTCTTTTAACCATTACCACAAGCTCACCAGTTACCTGGGTCAACTGAGCACAGTGCCAAATTAAAAAAAATATTGCCTCAACATCTGTCATTCTGTTAAATTCTCAATCTAGAATAGTAGTAACATTTTCAAATTTGCCCATAGACTTTTCACAAAGTACTAAGCAATTTCTGAAATGGCATTAACACTGTTATTGTTATGCTGTCGAGTTGCTTGTGATTCATAGCGACCCTATGTACAACAACTCTGAACACTGCCCTATCTTGCACCAGCCTTATTGTTTCTGACACACCTACCTTCATTCACTGAATCAATCCATCTCATCTGGAGTCTTCCTCTCTTGTGCTGTAAGTAAAATACAGCTAAACATTCTAGTAATTTATGCTGTAGCCAAATCTGACAACAGCAATAATACTCCTTGTTCCATGTACTCTTCTGAATTAGACTTGAATAGAAAAAATTTCTTGATGACAAACTGCTATTGGGTTTTTTCACCCTCATTTTTAAGCATTATTTTACTTGCAAATGATCTTGTGTGCTAACTTTTCATATTTTACTGGACCATCTTTCTTTGAATTGGACACAAATATGATTTCAAGTCATTTGGGCAGGTTATTTGCAAATTTCTATATATGTCCAGTATTGTCTCTGTTCACTGCAAGATCTCAACTGAGAACCTGTCGATTCCTAGAACTTTGGGGTTTGTCAATGCTTTAAATGAAATTTAGGCCTCCTCTTTCAATATATGATCCACAATCAACCCCTTGGCGCAAGCAGTTAGGAGATAAGGAGATGTATTTTGGCAAGCCTGCTGTCAGGGATTGCTCCAAAATATTGAAGAGAATGAATGATGTTAGTTTGAAGACTAAGGTGTTCTTAATTCAGGTTTAGTCTTTGCAATCACTTGCTCTGAATCTAAGAGCTGGATAATGAATATGGATGACAGGGGGAAAAAAATGATACCTCTTGAGTTTTGTTGGAGGAAGTGTACTGAATTCCCCATGAACTACCAGAAGAACAAACAGGTATGTCTTGGGAAAAATGCAGCCAGTATGCTCACTGAACACAAAGATGACAAAGCTTCGTCTCTCATACTTTGGGCTTGTTGCCAGAAAAGATCACCCCTTGGAAAGGAATATCAAATTGGAAAGTGGGAGAGTCAGTATGCTTAATGAATCAAGAAAACAAACAGATTCACCCTGGAGAGGATTAAACCAAGCAACTCCTTGGAGGCAAGGATTCTGGGGCTTCGTCTGACATAATTTGGACATGATGTCAGGAGGTACGGGTTCTTGGAGAAGGACATCATGCTTGGGAGGGTGGAGGGACAGCACAGGAGGGGAAGACCCTCTATGAGATGGATTGATTCGGTGAATGGCGTAATCGGGATGGGTGTGTTAGAGGCAGTGCGATTGGCACAGGATAGAGCATGGTTTAGGGCTGTTGTGCACAGGGTCGCTATGAGTCGCAAATGACTCGACGGCACCTAACAACAACAACAACAATGAATCAAGCACATTTATCTTAAAATTTTACTGTATCTTAACAAAAGTGGGTTTTCAAAGTAACAAAAAAATATCATAGATACAAACTTAATAATGGTATTTATTCAGTAAAAACTGAAGCATTATCCACATCTCACCTCATACAGAAAAATCAACTCATGGTATATCAAAGACCTAGGGGTAAAGTCCATACCACAAGGATCATAAGAGACAAAATGGGACCAAACTTAGAAGCCTTGGTCTATGGCATAAATAGGCTTGCAAATGTAGCCAGAAATGTAAAACCAGGAGAGGATAAAATTGATGAGTAGGATTTTCTAAAAAATCAAGTGTCTGTGTGCATTAAAATCTTTTTCTAATAGAGTGAAAAGAAAGCACAGAAATTAGGGGGTGAGGAGGGACATATGGCAATGACATCTCAGACAAATGTTTCTTTTTTAAAAAAAATTCTTTATTCTAAAAAACATGTATGGGGATACAATGGGGTGAGGGTTGGGAGCAGAAGAGTGAGGGTGAGCAGGGATAAAATCACAGGGCTGCACAATTTGGTGGGTTGGGGGGAGTAGGAGAAGAAAATGAGAAATATCCAGTGGGGACCAGAAAAGACAGGGTAATGTTAAGTATAGTCTAACGGTGAATATTTTTTTTTAACAAATTGTTTTATTCACTTGTGGGTTTCTCATTTGGAAATGGGGTGCAGACTCTCTGGCTTCTTCATGCTGAATAGGGACATTGATTTGAAGGAGGTACGGGAGCCCATTTTAACATTTTACTGGTGGTACTGGATTGAAGCTGCATGCCTTTTTGTTTTGTTAGAAGATATTTTCCTGAAGGGAGGGGGTAGAAGTGGATGGATATCCTGTGGGATGATGAAGCAGGAAATAAGTGCGTAAAGGGGCATGTGAGAAAGGCAGGGACAACACTGACACTAAAGTTAACTCCGCAATAAGGGATATACCTTTAACTTGCTGGTCTGTCTAATACTTCTCTAAATCTGAAC
>NW_006399829.1:13653618-13665693 GCF_000299155.1 Elephantulus edwardii
TTGCATCTCTCTTAGAGCTAGGGATTTTGAACATTTCTTCATGTGCTTCTTGGCTATCTGAATGTCTTCTTTGGTGAAGTGTCAGTTCTTACCCTGTGCCCATTTTTCATTTGGGTTGCTTATCTTGTGGTGCTCAAGTATTTCATAAATTCTAGATAGAAGCCCCTTATCTGATGTATCATTACCAAATATTTTTTCCCAGTCTGTGGCTTCCCTTTTTACCCTGTTGGAGAAGTTTTTGGATATGCCTAGGTATTTGATTCTTAGAAGGTCCCATTCATCTATTTTATCCTCTTCTGGTTGTAGATTTTTCAGGATGCTTGGAAGATTGTTTATGTTGTGGATTAGGATTAGGACTTCTAGAGTTCTTCCAAGGTTTTGTTTAATGAAGTTTAAGTTCTTCATTTTGATCCTAGGTCCATGATCCATCCACCTTGAGTTGGTTTTTGTATATGAAGTGAGGTGTGGATCTTGCTTGAGTTTTCTGCAGATAATTTTCCAATTTTGTGAACACCATTTAAGAGCGGTGGACAGATCCTCCATAGGTCTAAACAGTTCCTGGCAGCAGTAGCCAAGACATCAAAAGATGTGGTGTATTGAGGATATCTGCCATCTCTGATATGTTGCTGTTGTTAAGTGTCATAGAGTAGTAGACAAGTCATAGTTATCAATCCATTGTGTCGTTGATCATCTTCTCTGGCCTGTCCGTATCAAGTCCTTCACCTCCTGAGGCTCCATGGTTCTGCCTCTGCCGTTGCCACTGCTCCCTCCCTCCTGTGCTGGGGGCTCATGGCTTGCCGGCCATGTGGGGACTCTACCACACTGGCTGTGGGACCCTGTGCTTGCAGCTTGGTCTAGGCTAGGGGATCCATGGGCCCTGGGTATGGTGGCCCCATGGGGTTGCGGCAGCACAGGCTCAGTGGCAGGCAGAGAGAGGAAGCAGGACCCACCCATGTTCCCCTGAGAATCACCACCCTCCTGATACTGAGCTCCAGTCCACACTGATGACCAGCAGTCAAATGGCTTGCCAGGTCTTCTGCCACTGCCATCCTGGTTTTTAGAATTCATCCCAGAACAAGTCTATTCTGCTACAGTGTGGAGGCTCCACCACAGCAGCCTTGGAGCTCAGTGCCTGCAATCCATCCCAGGTGAGGGTATCCCTGGAGTTCAGCTGCCGAGGCTTCAAGAATCTGTGGCGGTGGTGTGGGCTTGGCAATGGGGAGCTGTGAGCCGTGGGACTCACCCATTCTTCTTTGGGAGTCTTTGATCTCTTGATACTGAGACTCAATCCATACTAAAGATCAGTAATGAACTGTTTAATTATTCAATTATTGATAAACTGAAGACTGCAGAGGGCCATGGTGGGCCATTTCTATGCAGCTTTCTGCTCCTGCAGCTCCTTGCATTAATTGTATCTGCTGCCGCCACCATCTTGATTTCCAGACAAGGATCTCTAAAAGAAAGTTTACAGAACATGACAGGGCCTTGATTTTAAAAAGACTGATAAGCCAATCACAGTAAGGGCAAAAGACACTTCACAAATAAAAACATTTAGATGGCTAACAGACACACAAAGAATAGTTCAAAATCACTAGCAGAGAGATCAAAATCAAAACAACAATGAGCAGAGGGATGAGGATGTGCAGGAGAAGGCAGGGATTAATCATGGGTTGTATAATTTGGTGGGTGGGGGGGTGAGGGAAATGGAAAGAATTTGTTCTTGAAAACTATGTATTTGAATTTTGTAACTAAACTTGTAGAAAATTTAAAAATTTTAAAAAACAAACCAAAAAACCCCCACAACAATGAGATCTCACCTCAGTAACAGCAGCAAAGTTTAGCAGGACAGCAAGCATTAAATAATGGAGAGTGTGGATAGACTGGAACTCTCATTTATTGTTGGAGGGATTGTAAAAATCATACAACTACTCTAGAAGGCATTTTGGCGTTTCCTCAAAAAGTTAAAATAGAAATTACATAGGACACAACTATTCTATTGCTAGGAATATATCCCAAGGAAAAGAAAATTGAGACATGAAGGGAGATATGTATACCTATGTTCATCGCAGCATTATTCACAACAGCAAGAAAATGTCAACAGCTCAAATTTCCAGCAATAAATTGAGAAATGGTGATACAGTAACACAATGGAATACATCGCACTAGAGAACAATGATTTCATAAAATACTATATAACACGGGAGAGGCTAGAAAACATTACACAGAACAAATAACTCAGTCCCACCGGGACAAAATAAAATAGTGTGAAAATAAAAGGAAAACTGAGCAAGATGTATATTAAGTGTTCCCAAAGGGGAAGGTGAAAGGGACAAGGAGAGCAGGAAATGGGCAAAGGGGAAATCACGAAGATAGCAGAAATAAGGGAGCAGATGAGGAGAAGGAATAGCAAAGAGGCAGTGAGAACTGGAAAAGATGGTGGTAATAGGCATAAATCAACAGAAATTAATTATATAAAATATAATGTATATGAATATACATAACACAATGTACATGAACAAAACACACAGCAAATGAAAGATTGTATGAAATACACAGTACATGCAAAAAAAAAATGTATATGAATGGCTGTATACAAACTAGTAAATATATGTAAAAAAGACCCCATCATTACAGTTGGAGAAAAGATTAAAGTTCTCAAAGATCTTGTTTTTACTTGGATTAACAACCAACATCCCTGGCAGCAGTAGCCAAGAAACCAAAAGACATGTTACACAGGCAAATCTGCTCTTGAGGATCTTTTTAAAGTGCTAAAGAGCAAAGATGTGTGCCTAATCCAAGTGACGATATTTTCAATTGCTTCACATGCAACTCAAAGTTTGACAATGAACCAGGAGACCAAAGAAGAATTGATGCTTTTGAACTGTGGTGTTTGTAATGACTATTGGAGTGTTTGTGAAGACCCTCTGGTGGTTGCACCGCCAATCCAAAGGTACGCAGTTCAAATCCACCAGATACTCAATGAGACAAAGATGGGCAATCTCTTCCTATCTCTGAAAACTCGCTGGAGGGTCAGGTATGCATCGGTTCTGATGTGACAGTTCACATAATAACAACAACAACAAAGTGAAATAGTTAATTTTAACTAATAACTATTTTCAAATAGACACTGGACATAATGTAATGTACTAGGTATCTCCGTAAGAACAAAAATTCTCTATCTGGGCAGTGTTTTCTCTGGTGACAACTTCTTGGTTGAACTCAAGGCCCTTCGTTGTTGTTGTTGTTGTGTACCAGGAAGCAGTCATTAGACCACAGAATTTTCCAATTTTAAGGATTATGTAGGAATTTTAGGCATTGTTCAAAATTAGGTAAGGAGTGTGTCAGAAATGCATCTTGTCTCTGTATCCTTTCAATCATTATGTGGAATAGACTATTCGGGAGGCTGGACTTTATGAAGAGGAGTGTGGCATCAAGATTGGAAGAAGACTCATCAACAACCAACATTATGCAGATGACACAAAATTGGTTTTGCTGGCTAAAATGGAGGAAGACCTGAAATATTTGCTGCAGAAGGTAAAGGACTGTAGTCGTTAATATGGATTGAAGCTCAACATCAAGAAGACAAAGATTCTCATCACTGGGCCATTTGGCAGCACTGAGTTTGTTAATGATTTCAGCTTGCTTGGCCCCACAATCAACACTTTTGGCACCAAAAGTCAGGAAATCAAAAGATGAGCAACATTACAGAAATCTGCTGGTAGGGATGTCTTCAAAATGCTAAAGAGCCAGGATGACAGTTTAGAGACTAAGGTGTGCCTGATTCAGGTCACGGTCCTCACAATTATTTGCTATGTATCAGAGAGTGGACAATGACTAATGATGACAGAAGAAGAAGTAATGCCTTTGAATTAGTGCTTGAGAAGCGTACTAAATATACCATGTACAGCCAAGAGAATAAACAGGTCTGTCCTGGAGAGGGGTAAACCAAGCTGCTCCTTGAAGGCAAGGATTCTGAGGTTCCATCTCACATTTTGTGGGCATGTTGCCAGGAAGGACCAGTCATAAAGAAATCATGCTTGAAAAGGTGGAGGCACAGCCTAAGAGAGGACAATCATTTATATGAGATGGACTGACACAGTAACTGGGGTAGATAGGGATCAGGATAGGGCAGGGTTCAGAGCTATTGTATATAGGGTTGCTATGGGACACTGATGACTCAATGGCACATAACAATACAGTTTCATTCTCCACTCTCTACAAATAAAAGTTTACAACGTGTTATTTTACTTTAAAAACAAGTGAAAGTATCATTAAAGTATTACTAGCATTCTTAAAGGGCAACTTAGATCAGTATACAGAATCTAGCAACTAAACTAACAGTGCTCACAAAAGATAGCTATTTTTATTCAATAAAGGTTCTTGGTCTATTAAGCTGGCCAGACTTACAGGAATATACATACCTACATAATATTATAATAATATTATACTGGATAATAAACACAGAGAGAATTATCTGTAGTAGTGCAAATGGTTAATGAATTCCATTATTAACCAAAAGAATGAAGACTAGAGCAATTTACAGGCACCTCAGAAGGGAAGAGCTGGTGATGCAGTTTTGAATATTCATCTAATCAAAAGCCTGTGGAATGCAGTTCTATTCTGATACACATGAACAGTTTCGAGGCAGGTTATTTTAAAAAATATACTGAACACAATTATATAGAAACCATGTTTTCTATGTAAAAATGATTGTTGTTGTTGTATACCGTAGTGTCGGAAGCGACCCACAGCTGACACTCCAGTGGGTTTTCAGAGGCAGTTAATAGCTTGGGAGGAGATTGCCCATCCTTCTCCTGTGGAGCAGCTGGTGGCCTCAACCTGCATGCCTTCTGATTTGCACCAGAGCTCCCTAAGTTAATGTAGTTAAAAGAAAAAACTGCTTACAAAAAAGAGCTAAAAGCAAAATTTACATTAAAATAAAGTACTCACGTTGATGCCCAACCCATCAAAGGATTTTCCCATCGCTCCCTGGTATCAAACTCCAGCTTCCATTTCTTTGTGTTGTTTACTCCAGACTGCATGTTATTGCGAGCAGGAACAAATATTCTGACTTTTCTAGTTTTGATATGCTCTTCTGGAACTCCTGTTAGAGTAGTGATATCCTACAGGGGAAAAAAAAAAAACAAAAAACAAACCCAAACATGTTTCAAATAGCCCACATTGTCAGTAATGTACTTATATTACTTCTATATTTATGTAACTCTATTTAGATTTCTTCCCTCCATCTTCTTTTGATGCTTTCTGGGTCATTCAATACATTGCTCATAGCATCTTTCAACAATGAAACATGAGGCCTACATTTGTTTTTCAGTTTGATTCAGGCCATGGTCTTTCTGATTGCTAGCTATATACCTGAGACCTGGGCTATGAATAAGGATGACAGAAAAAGAATTGATGCCTTTCAGCTGTGGTATTGGAGAAGCGCACTCATGGATGGCCAAGAGAATAAACAAATAAGTCTTGGAGAGGGTGCAGCCAGAGTGCTCTTTGGAGGCAAGAATGATAAGGCTTCACCTAACATACATGGACATATTGTTAGGAAGTGTTATTCCTTGGAGAGGGACATGATCCTGGGAAGGGTGGAGGGTCAGTGAAGGAGAGGAAGACTCTCAACCAGGTACACTGACATGGTGACTGCTGCAATGGCTATTGTGTGTCAGGAAGTGTGAGGATGGTGAGGACAGGAATAAGTTCAGATCTTTTGTTCACAGGGTCACTATGAGTCGTACTCAACTCAATGGCACCTAACAACAACAACATTATTTAGATTTATTTGTAAATATTTACCCCCCCCCAATTTTTAAATTTCCATTGTTCTGTCTATTCTAAGTGCAATCAAATAATAATTCCCAAAGAATGTAATTTTGAAAAAGTTGAGCCTCCAGATATTGTGAACCATTTCTTTAAATATAATTAGCTCATACTATGCTATGATTTTTATCATATATAATTATTTTGATATATGGAAATTATTATTGGCCTGAGAAATGGAAAAGATCTCGTTGCTATGTGCCAACGAGTCACCTATAACTCACAGTGACCCAAAGAAAACAGCTGTCTCTGACATAACTGCCCCAATTACACCCGTCACCGAATCAATGCATCTCATTGAGGGTCTTCCTCTCTTGTGCTGTCTATGTACCCTGGCAAGCATGATGTCCCTTTCCAAGTACTGGGGAAAGATCTTACTTAAAAAAAAAATAATAATTACAGGACTTTAACTTCTAAAAAATAGACTGAGTTGCAATTGATGTGAGGACAGTAAGTTCCATTTGTTTTATGCTTATAGAAGAGTCAATATGGCCTCATTTTCTGCACAGAGGTAACTAACTAGATATCTCAACAGATGGACGCAAACAGTAAGTAAAAGCACTAAGCAACCTTTAAATAGAAAAAAATATTATCAGTATCAAACTAAGAATTATGTCAAATTACTTTTAACAATGTACTCTTTTTAAAGTCTGTAATATTTCACAATTAAAATTAGTAACTTTAATTAGTATTTTAGTTCATTTCCCTTTGCTAAAAGCTATCAATTATATACTGTAATATATACATCAATTATATACTGTCAAGTTAACCCAAAAAAGGGGGTTGGGGTTTTTCTGGTAGAAATGTGAGGAAAAAACCCAATGGTGTCATTCCTGAATCTGATTCTTTTATATATACCTCTACCATCTATCCAGCGCCCACTGCTGTGGAGCCACCCACTCATGGTCACTCTCCATTAGGTTTCTGAAGCTGTGAATCTTTTTGGGAGGAGACCACAGAGCTTTCTTCCACAGAAGCCACAAACCACAAACTGAGTAGCTTATTAATTCAAGACCTTCTGGTTAGCAGTCTGATACAAGTACACTCCCTGGGCTCCTTAATACTTATACCCAGTCATAAATACCCGATTAGTGAATATACAGAATTTGGATCATACAGATTAAACATTTATTAGTTTAATAATCCTTGAATGGTTTAAACAGTTAACATGCTTGGCTGCTAAATGAAAGGTAAGCGTTCCCGTACACTCAAGAGGTGCATCATAAGAAAAGTGCTGGTAATGTGTCTCTGGTGGCCTAGTGGCAAGAAGCTGCGCTGCAATCCTGAAGGCACGTGGTTCAAATCCACCAGCTACTCTAAAGAAGGATGGCCAATCTTCTCCCCTGTGAATAACTATCTCTGAAAACTCACCAGAAGATCAGCTATTGGTAGGTTCTGAATCAATGGTACACAACAACAACAACATGTCTTTGAAAATAAAACAAAACACTGCCACTGAAAATAAACTCTATGGAACACAGTTCTGCTTGATATACATGTATTACCACTGAAGGGAGGAAGCTGGCTGCACTAATGCCATTTTGTCTCTCTCATGACTATCACTGTTAACAAATTACTGTAACTTTTTCTTTTTCATTAGGATAGGAACGCTTGGAGAACAGGTTGGACTTAACAGAGTAGAACTTTCAGAATGACATCTGAATTGATAAAAAGAGATAAAGCCCTGAAATTTCCAAAATGATAAAAGTAATAACCAGCACCAGCCAACCAAAAATTTTAATTATGGGTCACCTGCAATCTTACTGATTATTGCTCCTGAGTCTTTGTCTTTCCTGTATCATGGACATTTGTCTGGAAGGCATTTGGGAAAACTCCTAAATATGTTTTGCAATTGTGCTTGATTTTCCCACTGATTAAGTCTCTTCTGTCTGCTTCTCTTTTTCTGAAACTCAGGGTCTTTGGAATCACAGGATCTTGGGCTTCAAACTTGAGTATTGGGGTAGTATTAAAGAAAAGAACTGGACAGCAAACTTTTTGTTTATTCCAGTAACTGGTGATACAAAGAATTCTGATGCCTCAAAATATAGTCAGAACACTTATTAACAAAAAAGGATTGAAAGTTTAAGTCTACACCTAAGTCTTGTTTTAAAATATTTTTTTAATGTTAATTATCATTTTAACAAAGGTTTAAAGTTAGATTTTCATTCATTCATTCATTCATTCATTGTTGCACAATTTACCACCTCTCCTTCCCTTCCCCCTCCCCAAGTTGACTTTTTTAATACTAGTTTATTTACTAAATTCTAATACATTGTTTTTGAGAACAGATTCTTCCAATTTCCCTCACCCCCAACACATCAAACTGTACAATTCCATGATTAATCCCTCCTCCTCCTGCACATCCTCATCCCTCTACTTCTACACTCCCCCCATGGATCTTTATATTCATTCTACAATAATGGTTTTACACAATATTTGTCCTTGTGGGACTGAGTTAGTTCACTCAGCATAATGTTCTCCAGTTTCTCCCAAATTAGGTAATAGTTTACAAAATCCATTTACACCTAAATCTTTAAGTCTATAAGAAATAAAATTTTCTGAAAGTAACATCCTAATTAGTGTCTACAGTAGCATATAATTCTTCTACCAAAAGCATAAATGTGTAAGGAAGTATGAGGCTGGCACAGGGTTCAGATCTTTTGTTCATAGGGTTGCTATGAGTCGTAGTTGACGACACCTAACAATAATAGCAACAACAAAGCATAAATTATGGCAAGTTTACCAAGTCAGTAAAAATTAAATAACTGATTAATAAGGAGTAAACAGGAAAACAATTACATAAAACTTGGGAAATTAGAAAATGTTGCCTATTTCTATATGTTCATTTCATTATACATCCCTAAATGAAGGCTAATGTTTACTGGAGTTCCATTTGCTATCATGTCAAGAAAAAAATGAACTGACAAAAATTCTTAGAGCCACAACTCACTGCAGACACCCAGTCAGTGCTGACTCAGCAACCCATCAAGTTTCCAGGCTGTAAATCTTTCTGAGAGAAGACTGTGTGTGTTTCACTAAGGCTCCTAAAGTCTTCAATACGCACTGAGAAAACATCAAGAACATTTTCTAACTCTACTATCAGTTCTCCCCGGGAAAATAAAATACCTCATTTTAGTTGGCAACCAGTCATCTACTTAACTTTTCACTTGCACCAATAATTAGGAATGGCTAATTCTGTTACTGTTACAAATATGTCTTAGAGAAAGTTCAACCAAGGTGCTCCCTAGGGGAAAGGATGGTGAAACTTCATCTCACATACTTTGTGCATGTTGTTAGGAAAGGTCAGTTCTCGAAAAAAGACATCATACTTGGGAAGGTCAGTGAAAGAGAGGAAGACTCAATGAGATGGACTGACAGTTACTGTAGCAAGGGGCTCAAGTGGATCAGAGATGATGAGGCTGGCACAAGACAGGGAGGGATACAGATCTGTTGTTTATTGGGATACTGTGAGTGGCGGTAGACTCAAAAGACACGAACAAAAACGATCTGTTACAGTTTGTATGTTGAGAGACACTAAAAAAATGATACAGATATACGTATTTGCACAAATATGGGCTCACTACTAATAGGTGTCCACCTTTTATTCTTTTTTTAATCTTCTTTTTTTTAAATTTTATTAGTATTAATGAGCATTTACAGGGATTTGGGGTTTTCATTCCTTCATTGCTGTCCCATTCTCTCTACCCTCTTCCCCAGTTTGTTCTTCTTCCCCCGCCCTCCGAATGTCAAAATTGTCCAATTGCCACAGTGCTTGTCAAAGCCAGTTCTGTTTAATCTCCTTTGTCAGTGTGTCCTTTGCTATTCCCTATCACTCCTCCCTGAGAGAAACTTCACCCTGATTCATAAGGAAAAGGGGATGGCGTATTCTCTTAGCTACTTCCTGCTGAAAAGGGATGCTGTGGGTTTCAGGGTGAAGATCTTCTCTCACTACTCTAAAGGGCCCCTTCGGCAGTAGGAAACACATAGACTATTATGGAGATTGATTTTGGAATTTAGATGCACTGTTATTAATTGTGCTTAGCCGTACATGTTCATATCCTTGAAGATGTATCATGGGGGTGTTGCAACCTAGAAGACACAAATTTAACCTCCCCCAGGTCCCCTCCACCATGTAGCCATCGCTCTAGACTCCTGTGATGACAGAAATACCTAGTAACATATCTCTTTTAAACAGTTGTCTCCCTCCTCTGCTTCAGTGCAGTATACATTATTGAACCCATCTTACTCAGTCTCTCCCCAACCCTGAGGTTAATCCCATTCTACAACAGTGGCATCATGTAATATTTGTCCTTTTGTGACTGGGATATTTCTCTCAACATAATGTTCTCCAGAGTCAACCATTTTGAATAATATTGGATGAGTTCCTTGTTTTTCAATGCAGCATAGTATTCCATTGTGTGAATATACCACAGCTTCTCTAGCCATTCGTTTGTTGATGGGCACTTAGGTTGTTTCCAACTCCTTGCTATTGTGAACAAAGCTGCAATAAACATGGGTGTGCATATATCTGCTTGGATGTCAGCTATGGTCTCTTCAGGGTATATTCCCAGTAGTGGAATTGCTGGGTCAAATGGTATCTCTATTTGCAACTTTTTGAGAAAGCGCCATACTGCTTTCCACAGGGGTTGCACCATTTTACACTCCCACCAACAGTGAATCAGGGTTCCAGCTTCTCCACAACCTCGCCAGCATTTGTTGCTTGCTGTTCTGTTAAATTTTGCTATTTTGACTGGGGTGAAATGATATCTCATAGTTGTTTTAATTTGCATCTCTCTTAGGGCTAGGGATTTTGAGCACCACAACAAGATAAAGGTAAATAATCCAATACAAAAATGGGCACAGGATATGAACAGGCACTTCACCGAAGACGACATTCAGATGGCTAACAAGCACCTTTTATTCTTTTTGTTTCCTTACACCTAGAAAATTTTAAAAGTGGAAATATAATTTTAATTAGTAACTTTTAATTGTTGGATTCAAATAACAAATAAAAATGAACAGAAAATGAATTTCAATAATTATTTCATGACTTTCTATATACATACTCTAGTCAAGATTTTGAAAAAATAAAACCAGGAAGTCCTCAATGAAATTTCCTCTGAATTTATGTTGTTAGTGCTGTGCAGTTGACTCTAATTCATATAAAAAGAGTACCTTCTATATTTTTTGGCTGAATGAGTGAGCACTTACACTGCTGCATCTGTTTGTCAAAATACCACAACTGATATTCTCCTGATCCCTGTAGCCTTATTTTCTGTCAATTCCTTTAATGCACCTTGGACTTCTTCAATACCAATGGTTTTGATCATATGCTACATTTTGAAACAACTCTTCTGTGACCTCATCTATAGTGAGCTGCACTGCTACCAAAAGGCAGTGCTTCTCTGTAAGATGGACTCCACCAGTGGCTGCAGTGAAGAAAGATGGGCAATTTCCTCCTGTGTGATTTTTAGTTTCAGAAAACTTAGTAGAAGGTCAGCTAGTTGTTGGTTCCAACTTGACAGTAATGAACATAAGGGAGTTTTGTGTTTGAAATTGCTCAACACCAGTCAATTCTTTTTCATACAGTGATTGCAAATTTCTTCCATCTTCTGATGCTTTCTATATCCATAGAATCCTTCATTATGGTAACTCGAGGATTGAATTTTTTCTTCAGTTTATTTAGTTTGATACATGTAAGGCATGTTCTTTCCTTTCAGTTTTCTAACTCCGGGACTTTTCACATTTCATTATAAAAGTTTGGTTTGTCTTCTGAAGGTGCCCTTTAAAATCATCTATTCACCTCTTTTAAGTCATTACGTCTTCTCTTCCCTTTAGATTCTCTCCATTTAAGAGCAAGTTTTAGTCTCTTCTGAAATCCATTTTGACCTTTCATTTCTTGAGCACTTGTATTTTCATGTATGATGTCCTGGGTATCATCCTACAATTCATCCGGTCTTTGGGCGTTGGTTTTCAATACATAAAAATCTGTTAAGATAGTTTTTAAATTCAGATAGGATAAATTCAAGGTTCTCATGTACTTTATTTCTTTGAACTTCAATTTGAACTTGCATATGAAAACTGATGGTCTGATTCACAGTGGACCCTCTGGTCTGGTTTAACTAATGATACTGAGCTACACACATAATAGGGTACACAGGGTTTTCAGAGGTCTGCTATTTCAGAAGTGGATGGCCAACCCTTCTTCCTAGTCTGCCTTAATCTGAATGTTAAGATTTAGAG
>NW_006399829.1:13666216-13675893 GCF_000299155.1 Elephantulus edwardii
GCTGTTAGGGACCTCTCCAGGGTACTGAAGAGCAATACTGTCACTCTGGAGACTAAGGTGAGTCTGATACAGGCCATGGTCTTTGCAATCACTTGTTATGCATCAGAGAGTTGGACAATGACTAACGAAGATAGAAGGAGAATTGATGCCTTTGAGCTGTGGTGCTGGAGAAGAGTATTGAGGGTACCATAGACTGCTAGGAAAACAAACAAATTCATCCTGGAAAGGGTTAAACCGGGAGGCTCCTTGGGGGCAAGGATTCTGAGGCTTTGTCTAACATACTTTGGACATGTTGTAAGAAGATACCAGGCCTTGGAGAGGGGTATCATGCTTGGGAGGGTAGAGGGACAGCGCAGGAGGGGAAGGCCCTCTATGAGTTGGATTGATTCAGTGACTGGGGTAATTGGGATGGGAGTGTCAGAGACAGTGCAACTGGCACAGGACAGAGCAGAGTTTAGGGCTGTTGTACATAGGGTCACACTATGAGTCGCAAACAACGGCACATAACAACAACAAGAACTGAGCTACAGCACAGATAGGTTCAAATTGATTCCTGTGTATTCCACCAGGCAAAGTCCATGTGCATGGGCACCATTTATGGGTTTTGGAACTTTGGGGGGAGGTGCATGTGTGCATTGTTACTTTTCTCTTCAAAAGGATATAACAATGGATAAATAATCGAGTGTACAAAATTCTATCATTGGATGTCTAGTCTTAATTTTTGTCACCAAGGCCATATTTTCCAACTACTAGTCTCTCCTCTTTGTTTCCAACTTCTTCCTTCCAGTCATCAATTACTATTAGTAGATCTCAGCTGCATGTTTGATCAATTTCAGACATCAAAAGTTTGTAGTATTCCTCAATTTCTTCATCTTTGGCCTTCAGGGTTGGTGATATAGTTGAAGGAAAGTAGTATTAACAGATCTTCCTTAGATGTGCATGGATATTTTCCTATCACAGTATTTTACTACAGAATAGATTTTGAGATGTTCTTTTTAATGATGAATGTGACATCAATTTGTCATTTCTGCATAGTAGAATATGTTGTTGTTAAGTGTTATCGAGTCAGCTGCAACTCATAGTGACCCTATGTATAACTCTGAACCCTGCTCTATCCTGTCCCAGTCTCATCATCTCTGACTCATCTACCCTCATTACCCCAGTCACTGAGTCAATCCATCTCATCCAGAGTCTTCCTCTATTGCTCTGTCTCTCAACCCTCCCAAGCATGATGTCCTTCTCTAAGGACTGGCCCCTTCTTGCAACATACCCAAAGTATGTCAGACGGAGCGTCAGAATCCTTGCCTCCAAGAAGCAGACTGGTTTCACCCTTCTAGGCCAAACATGTTTGTTTCCCTAGCTGTCCATTATATAGTCAATACACTTCTCCAGCACCACAACTCAAAGGCATCAATTCTCTTCCTATTATCCCTAGTCACTGTTCAGCTCTCTGATGCATAAAAAGCAATTGCAAAGATGGCCTAGATCAGGTGTACCGTAGTCTCCACACTGACATCAATGCTCTTTAGTACTCTGGAGAGATTCCTGACAGTAGTTTTCCCAATGCAATTACTCTTAATTTTCTGGCTGCTGGTATCAAAAGTGTTGATTGTGGAGCCAAAAAGATTGAAGCTGTCAACAATCTCAATCTCTTCAATGTCTCTCCTGACCTGCCAATTGGTCCACTGGTGAGAATCTTTGTTTTCTTGATGTTGAGCTTCAATCTATATTGAAGGCTGCAGTCCTTGACTTTCTGCAGCAAATGCCTCAGGTCCTCGTCAGTTTTGGCAAGCAAGGTTGTGTCATATACATAAATCAGGTTTCCAATCTTGATGCCACATCCCTCCTCAGAGCCCAGATGATCTATTCTGCACATAGGTTAAAAGATACGGAGATAGGCTGCATCCCTGGTGTATGCCTTTCCAGGTTTTGAACCATGCAGTATTTCCTTGCTCTGTTTTGAGAAGTGCCTCCTGGTCCAAGTAGATTAAATAATTCCTATATATTATGACTGTGCTTATGCAACACCGAAATTTGGACCAGGAAGCAGTCCTCAGAACAAAGTAGGGAAACAATGCATGGCTCAAAATTAGGAAAGGGGTGCATCAAGGATGCATCCTGTCTCCATACTTTTTCAATCTATATGCAGAACAGGTCATTTGGGAAGCAGGGTTTTGAGGAATGTGGCATCAGAACTGGAGGAAGACTCATCAACAACCTACATTATACAGATGACACAACCTTGCTTGCTGAAACTGAAGCATTTGCTACAGGAGGTCAAGGATTGTAGTCTTCAATATGGATTGAAGCTCAGCATCAAGAAGACAAAGATTCTCACCACTGGGCCAATTGGCATCACCATGATAGATGGAAGAGATTAAGAGTGTTAACAATTTCAGCATGCTTGGCTCCATAATCAACACTCTTGGCACCAGCAGCCAGGAAATCAAAAGACAAACTGAATTGGGAAAATCTGCTATCAGGAACCTCTCCAGAGTCCCGAAAATCAATGATGTCAGTCTAGAGAAACTAAGGTGCGCCTAATCCAGGCCACGGTGTTTGCAATTACTTGCTACGCATCAGAGAGCCGGACAATGACAGAGGATGACAGAACAAAAATTGATGTCTTCAAATTGTGGTGCTGGAGAAGAGTCTTGAACATAATACGGACTGCCAAGAAAACAAACAGATCTGTTTCTCTGTGGAGGGTATGATTATGAAGCTCTCATATATGGTGGGCACATGGCCAGGATAGACTGGTCCTTGGAGAAGGACATCATGCTTGGAAGGGTGAAGGAACAACATGGGAGAGGAAAACTGGATGAGATATAGTAACTGGGGCAATGTGGGTTGGTGTGTCAGAATTAGTGAGAGTGGCTCAGGGCAGAGTTCAGAGCTGCTGTATATAGGGCCACTACATGTCTCAGGCAACTTGACAGCACATAACAACAATGACAATTCAAAATGGCAAACACCAGTCCATTCTAGCTCACTAATGCCTAGAATATCAATCATTGTATGTTCTACCTCATTTCTCAAAAATTCTAAATTCCCTGGATTCTTAATTTGCACTTTCCTGTTCCAATTATTTATGGATATTTGTCGCGGTTAGTATATAATTTTGAGTTGGTCCTTCACTGAGTGAAAGCTTTACTCTTTCTAAATCATCAAGGCAGATTCTACGTTGAGGAGGCAGCGCAAGGCTGCCAGTCACACTCTGAGTGCCTTCCAAATTAAGTGTCTCATCTTCTGGCACCATAAGGCACCACAATACTCTGTTGTTACTCATACGGTTTTCTAGGACCTGTTATTTTAGAAGTGGATCCCAGTTCTGCTGCTTATTCTTAGTCTGTATGCTAAACTGACTCCTTCCTGTGGTGACCCTGCTGGTATCTAAAATACTTGTAGTAGAGCCTCCAGCTTCACAGCAACACACAAGGTCCGGTAAAATGATAGACAAACACTTGTAGTATGCCATTTTAACTTATTTCATATTACATCCATAGATGTATATGCTCTATTTCCTCAGCTCCACTAAACCACAGTGTAAGCAAACTCTACAGGTATATAATACTTCAAGATTCCATTAAAATAATACTTGATGAACACTATGTAATACTTAGATTTAACTGTACTGGTTGGCTTTTAGGGAACTCTGGTGGCTTAATGAATAAGGAGTTGTACTGCGAACCCAAAGGTAGGCAGTCTGAATGCACCAGCTGCTACACAGAAGAAAAGTGGATAAACTCTTCTTGTTTGAATTATAGTCTCTGAAAATCCATTGGAGGTCAGCACGAGTCAATTCCAATCCAAGAGTACAAAAGAGAGCTGAAAGAAATATCACATAATACAACATAGGGCTTCTTTTCTTTATTCTGTAGAGTCCCCTCTATTCTGAAAAAAGTTTATAAAAATTAGGGATGAGTTAGTTTTGTTTTCTTCAAGTTGAGACTTAGATAAAAAGTAAACATATTAAAACTTTAATATTAGTTACATCTCAGAAAGATGAGAATGCAATAAAGAATATGGGGTGGTTCCCCCCTTTAAATGCTTTTACAGTATGATTCATGCATGCCATAGTAGTTTAAAAACCAATAAAGTAGTTGGTGGTGGTTGTTTTTTATAAAGAAATGAGTTACTATTTCTTGATTTCTTCTAGCTATAAAACAAGAACAGAGAATAATTTAGGATGGAAAAAATGTTTTAAAATTGGCTACAAAATGCTATATTCTTTATATTTTGAAGTTTTAACTATCAATTCTTCCCATTCATTCTCGAATCACAGCAATTATTTCTTGATATTGTCCCCCAATTAAAAGTTGATGTTTGAACAAATGGTTCCTAAGATAATGTACAAATATGTTAGCACTTTTAAGGCCCAAGTTGTTCTAACATAAAATCTCAGTTTTATGCCAGGAGTAGACAGACATGTTTGAGCTCCTGCCAAATATAGAAAATAAAAAGGGTTGGGATCTCTCACATAACCTGACACCTAGAGAGAGGGTGCTGAAGTTATAAAATTCCTAGTTCCTGGAAGAACCCTGGTTAGTCTAGACAAACTGATTTCTCACGCTTTTAAAGTGCATTATGATACTCTATTGTTATCATTTCATCTATACAGCTTCAGCTAGTAACAGAAGAACCTGTCCTTTAAGAGACAAGTCAATGGGTTCATGCTCCAGCTTCAAGATTCCATAAAAGCAATACTTGAAAAGCACTATGAGATACTTATTTGAACTCTACATTGATTGGTGTCTTCAATGAGTTGCTGTCCCTCTAAGTTCTCAATGAGCTACCTGTGACTCAATTTATTTAAAAAATACAAAAAATATTTGTAAGTTATATTGAACAATGGTATTCTCAATACATAGAAGTCTACTTCTTACTACACAACTAATCACCTGTATAGTTTGGTTTTTTTAAAAAAAGAAATCCTACTTAACAAAAGACAGAAATTCTTTAAAGGCTTCAATACTGCCTTCAAAGACTTTCTAATTTTACTAGTAAAATACTGTTAAGTGATTTCTAAGTAGCACATCTGCTATTATTAAAAAGTAAACTACATAAGATAGTATAAGTCTTCAAGCATGTACCTAAATAAAGCTCACAAATTGCAATTTACCTAAGACACAACAGTTACTTATTACCCATAAGTTTTAATAAAGTTCCTATATAAAGAATATATATTGATTTACTAAATGTTAAGATTTTCCGTTTTTAATCTGTTGAGGCAAGTATGAAACCTATATTGCTATTTTTGGAAAATCTTTAAGATAACTTTGAAAAATCATAAGTTACTTACAATATGGTGATTTATGACAGGATTAAGTGAAAAGATATACCACAATTCACAGATTAAGGATCATTTAAACCAAAATTTACTACTGAAAAATAAGCATCTCTTTAAAGTCCCACTTTTTCAATAGCATCTTTTTCAGAAATATAAATTTGGAAGAGTTAGTAAATGATGTTCCATTTCAAAAGCCTAGTTAATAGAAATTTTTTCTTAAATTTTAAGATGTTTTATGTCAATATATGTAGAATATTCAAAATTTTTCTCAAGTAACTATTATGAAATATGAGTTTTCCATACAAAAACTGTATGATTCGATTATCAACTGTCCCTATTTATCTTGTGTGAATTCAACTTTTTTTTTTTTAACAAAGGAAGCAGAGAACAAGCAATGGGAAGTTGGTGTCAAAATGCAGAAAAACCTCCCAGCAAGCTTCTTGCAACCACCCAGGATTTAGAGTCTTGCTGGCTGCTCTCCTTTCAATACCAGAATTTCACACATTTCAATGACTATTATGACTTCAAAGAATCAAATTTTCACCATTGTCCTTCATCTGCCGGTTGATTTGTATAAAGGAGTTCTTCTGCATGCACTCCAAACAAAAGCCTCCTTACTTTTGTGGCTATATATCAAGTTTAAAAGTTTTGTTTGTGACAGTTGTGTCTTTGGTAAATTAGGGTAACACTGAAGGAGTGCAGCTGCTCTGCAGGAACCTCCTTTTTGGCACCATTTCACTTAAATAAAAACTGAATAATTAGCTTCTGCCTTTATTAAACCACAAAAATGCCACTGGCCTTAATAATTACTTCCGGCTGCCCCACCCACTTAACCTTAACAGTTTAGATTCCCCAAAAGAGAAATAAATGAGAAATTTTGGTCATTATGCATGAATTTTTGATAGATCTATCAGCATACATTCCAAAATACTAAACTGTTACCAAGTTGGGTTTTTTAAATAATAATCCCTTTAAACTACATTACTGATCAATGCTGAGAAAGAGTACTTATTGAAACATTAAATATAAATTCTCCTTATACAAAACTTGGTATACTATAGGATATTCATTACCAATTATGCACCCAAATTAATTAATTCATTTGAGAGCTACAAACTAAATTTAATGCCTACATTTACATTTTACTTCAAACAGGAAAACAATGTCAGGATCCATAATAAAAACTTCAAGCATGCTACAGAAAAATGAGGAACTAATTATAAGATCCTTTCAAATTAAGAGTCACGATCTTTTCAATTACTTGCTATGCATCTGAAAGTTGGACAATGAGTAAGGATTACAGGAGAATTCATGGCTTTGAGCCTTGGAGGAGGATACTGAACAGCCATAGAATTCCAAGAAAATAAACAAGTATGTTTTAGAGAAAGTGCTACCAGGTACTCATCAGAAGCAAGGATAGTGAAGCTTCATTCTGGGCATATTGTTGGGAGAGGCCAGTCCTTGGAAAAGGACATCAGATATGGAAAGGTAAAAGGTCAGGAGAAAGAGGAAGACCCTTACAGAGGTGGTTGACAGTCACTAACAACTGGCTCAACTACATCTGAAATAGTGGGAATGGCAGGTCAGGGCAAGGTTCCGATCTGTTGACTCAAAGGCAAATTAACAACAACAATACAATCATATGTATATATGATACAGGTGTATATATTACAGGTATATATACAGATACACATAAACACATAATGTTGTTGTTGTTAGGTGTCACTGAGTCAAGCATGACTCATAGCAATCCTATGAACAACAGACCTGGACCTTGTCCTATCCTGTGCCAACTTCACAATCTCTGACACATTTGAGCCCACTGCTGCAGTCATTGTGTCAAGGCACCTGGCTAAGGGTCTTCTGTATAGATGAACATTTCCACACAAGATATGTATGTACATGTATGTATTCATAGAGTAAGGATGGTAAACTTCATCTCTCATACTTTATGTGTGTTGTGAGGAGGCGCCAGTTCTCAGTAAAAAGACATCATGTTGAGAAAAGTAGAGTCAGAGAAAGAGAGGAAGATTCTCAAAAGATGGGCTGATAGAGTGAGTGCAACAGTGAGTGAGAGCACGGCAGTGATCAGGGGAATAGTGTAGGATAGGCGAAGGTGTGGATGTCAGGGTCACAGGGTGGACAGGAGTCACAGTCGAATAGACAGTACCTAAGAATAACATCACCTATATAGAAGTATCTTTATAATAATTTAAGGACATTTATAAAATTAAATCTTATACTTTAAAAATGATAAAGGACATTATCTATTTACTTTCATTGAAAAAATTTTTAGTGGCCAGAGAAATTCAGGTTTAACAAACTGTTAAATCAGAAGTGTGACATTAAAATCCCTTTTTGTTTATTAATCTAACAAGTTTATGTGAGAGTCTAACCAGGTAATGAACTAAAGTGCTGAGCTGTAACATCTATTGTCTTTTGTATCTTGGGCAAAGCAGAGGTAGAACCAAAATTTGGGTTTTAAATTAATTACTGCACGAATCCTTAATAATGGGACTTCCAGATCCTGCCTGACAAAATGCCCAAAGTATGTGAGACAAAGTTTCACCATTCCTGCCTCTTAAGTAACATGCTGGCAGATTTGTTTGTTCTTTTGGAGGACATGGCATATTCAAATACTCTTTTCTAACATCATAATTCTAGGGCATTAATTCTTCCTTACTCTCCCTTTCAATGTCTAACTTATGTAACAAGCCTATGAAGCAACTAAAAATATCATGGCTTAGGTCTGGTGTGTACCTTTGTTTGTAAACTGACATCCTTGCTCTTTAGCACTTTAAAGTGGTCTCTGACTCTGACCACAGATATGTCTAACTGCAGTGTAGTGAATTCAGTGTTCAAAAACTACTTTCCTAGTCACTGATTTTTACTTTTAGATAGGTTTGGTGGGACTATGCAAATGGTATTAATGAAGCAAATGGCACCTTTGGGATGTGGGAAGATGCAAACAAGACTGATTTAATTAATTAGGAGACTGGTCAGTATTGCTATTCCACCAACTGGGAATTCCACAAATTAAGCAGGTTCAGTGGTTCAAAAGGATTATCTTTCTAGTAGCAAGAAACAGCAGAACATGCAGCTCAGCTCAACTACTCTGGGACCAGAAATTCCTGCACAGATGGATACAGACCAAGATGGAGATACCATAGCAGCAGTAGGAGCACAGAAGAAAAGATGAATGTGAAACCATGTTGTACTTGGATGTTCACTCCATGGAGTCAGCTCTAGCCAAACTTGCTGTAATACCTGGGTGTGAGGGTGAAAGGTGCCATAATTTGTAGAGCTAAAAGAGCTGTGTGACATTGTCTAAGAGTTGCAAGGCTGAAGGTCAGAGGGCCTGAGAACATACTTGGGAAAGTCAAAGGTAGGGAAAATAGTTGTAAATATGAAATAATAACTATTGAACGTACTAAGTATGAATTTAGGAATATTATACATTGTCAAAAATGAAATGCAAGACAAAAAGACTGACATCCTAGTAATTAGTGAACTGAGATGGACCTAATAGTATTGGCTACTATGAATCAGGATGGCAAATTAAAGGAAAGGAGTCACATTAATTGTCCAAAAGAACATCTCAGTATCTACCCTGAAGTATAATGCCTTCGGTATCTATGCACATATAAGCCTATTACTATAAATATTATTCAAATATCACAGGAACCATTAAAGTAAAAGATGAACAAATTGAGGAAGTCTATCAACTGCTGCAATTTGAAAAAGCACAAACATGCAACCAAGATACATTAGGAATAACTAGAGCCTGGAATGCAAAAGTTGGAAATAAAGGAAAAGCACTGGCAGTGGGAAAATACATTTGCTGACAGAAATATAGTCAGAGAGGACAAGGTAGAATTTTGTACAATAATTTATTCATTACAAATACCTTTTTTTAAAAAGATAAACTGTGACTACACACACAGATCTCACCTAGATGGACATACCAGAATCAGGTTAACTACACCCATATAAAAAGAGTGAAGAAACTCAGTATCAACAGTCAGAGAAAGGCTGAGGGCTAACTGTACAACAGATATTACACTGTGGTAGACCAGACTTACATTAATGTAGGACAGATATTACTCTTGTTGTTGTTGTTATGTGTTGCTGAGTTGCTTGCGATTCATAGAGATTGAATGTACAATAACCCTAAACATGCTCTATCTTGTGCCAACTTTACTGTCTCTAACAAGCTACCCTCATTACCCCAGTCAATGAATTAATCCATATCATCGATGGTCTTCCTTTCTTTATCTGTTCCTCCACCCTGCCAAATATGATGTCCTTTTCCATGGACTAGTCTCTCCTTGCAACATGCCCAAACTATGTCAGATAAAGCTTCTGAATCCTTGCCTCCAAGGAGTGG
>NW_006399829.1:13677003-13684952 GCF_000299155.1 Elephantulus edwardii
GTCGCAGGCGACTCGACGGCACATAACAACAACAACAACATGACCTGGATCAGGCACATCTTAGTCTCAAACTGATGTTGTTGCTCTTCAGTACTCTGGAGAGGTCCCTGACTCTCCCAATGCAATTCATCTCTTGATTTTCTGGTCACTGATACTAAGTATGTTAATTGTGAAGCCAAGTAAACTAAAGCTGTTAAAAATCTCAAGCTCTTCACCCTCTATCATAATGCTGAAAATTGGTCCAGTGGTGAGAATCTTTGCTTTCTTGATGTTGAGCTTCAATCCATATTGAAGGCTGCAACCCTTGACCTTCTGCAGCAAGTGCTTCAGGTCCTCCTCAGTTTCAGGAAGCAGGGTTATGTCACTGGCATAACAGGTTGTTGATAAATATTCCTCCATTCCTGATGACACATTCCTCCTCATACAGCCCAGCCTCCCAGATGATCTGTTCTGAATATAGATTAAAAACATACAGATACAGGATACATCCCTGGCATACACTCTTCCTGATTTTGAACCATGCAGTGTCTCTTTGCTCTGACAACTGCCTCCTGGTCCAAGAATGGGTTTTGCATTAGCACAACCAAGTGTTCTGGGATTTCCATTCTTTTCAAAGTCAGCCCCAGTTTATTGTGATCCATACAAACACCTTTGCATAGTCAATGAAACATAGACAGACATTCCTCTGGTACTTTCTGCTTTTAGCTAAAACCCATCTAATATTAGCCATAATATCCCTAGTACCACAGACTCTTCTAAACTCAGCCTGCATTTCTGGCAGTTCTCTGTTGATGTGCTGTTCCAGTTGGTTTTGGATAATTTTCAGCAGAATCTTGCTTGCATGTAATATTAATGATACTGTTCAATAATTACCACACTCTGTTGAGTCACCTTTCTTTGGAATGGGAACAAATCTAGATCTCTTCCAGTTAGTTGGCCAGGTGGTTGTCCTCCAGATTTCTTAGCACAACTTAGTGAGTACATCCAGGGCAACACCTGTTTGTTAAAATATGTTAATTCGTATGCTGTCAATTCCTGGGGACTTGTTTTTTGCTAATTCTTTCAGAGCTGCTTGAACTTCTTCCTTCATCACCACAGGTTCTTGGTCATATATTATTTTGTGAAATTCTTCTGTTTCAGCCAATTCCTTTTGGTACAGTGACTCTGTCTACTCGTTCCATCTTCTTTTAATGCTTCCTGAATGACTTAATATTCTGCCCAAAGCATCCTTAAGTATTACAACAAGTTTTAAAATGCAACTAAAACAAAATAAAGCCAAGTTCACATAGTGAGTTGGGTTTTTTTAGCTCATTTTTTTATTTTGATGAAATTTTACAAAGACTTTGGATTTCCAGTTACTCATTACTGCACAATTTCCTCCCTGCCAAAATCTTTCATTGTTAAACAATCCCACCCTCCCCAGCCCACTCCATTATGCAGTTTTCATTCTGGACTCTTGTCATGATAATAATACCTAATCATATATTCCTCCTAAACAGTTCTCCCCCTCATCTGTTTCAATGCAGTTTACATTATTTACCCCTTCTCCAACTCTGCTATCAGACCTGCTTTACAACAGTGGCACTATGCAGTGTTTGTCCTTTTGTGACTGAGATATTTCACTCAGCATAATGTCCTCCACAGTCACCCATTTTATATAATATATCATGAGTTCCTTGTTTTCAATGCAGTATAATATTCCATTGTGTGAATATACCAAAGCTTCTCTAAGCCATTCATTTGTTGATGGGCACTTGGGTTGTTTCCAGATCTTTGCTACTGTGAACAAAGCCGCAATAAACATGGGTATGTATATATCTGCTTGGGTGGCAGTTCTGGTTTCTTTAGGGTATATCCCCAGTAGAGGAACTGAAGGGTCAAATGGTATTTCTACTTGCATCTTTTTGAGAAAGTGCCATACATAGATCCATAGTGGTTGCACCATTTTACACTCCCATCAACAGTGAATAAGGGTTCCAGTTTCTCCACAATCTTGCCAGCATTTGTTGTTTGATGTTCTGTTAAAGTTTGCTATTCTTACTGGGGTGAGATGATATCTCATAGTTGTTTTATAACAATGAGTTTTTAAAAGACATCTCAAAAATAAATCTGATGCTCTGAAAAGTAATAACCAAATAAAGGTTTGGGGATGACATAAAGATATACAAAGAAAGGAAAAGGTCACTAAAAACTCAAGAAATAAAGAAAAGACCAGGAAAGACTCTGAAACTTGCTAAAGCAAAAGGAAGAGGTTATAAAATTAGGGAGTTAAGCAGAATATTTGAAAGAAGGTTATCAAGTGCACAATTAGTAAGGATGTCAGTTTAACTAAGACATGCCTGATCCAAAGCACATTTTCAACTACTTCATATGCTTGTGAAAGCTAGGTAACAAATAAGGAATATCAAAGAAGAACTGATGCCTTTGAATTTTGGTGTTAGTAAAAAGTACTAAACAGTCTATGAAATACTAAAAGAACAAAGAAATGTATCTTAGAAGAAGTGCAATTAGAGTGTTCCTTAGAGGCAAGGATAATGAAATTTTGTCTCATATGACTTTAGTCATGTCTTCAGGAGGGATCAATCAGTGGAAAAAGACATGCTTGGAAAAGTAGAGGGTAAGCAAATGAGACATCCAACAAGATGGAATAACACAGTGAGTACAACAATGGGCTTGAACACAGCAGAGACTGTGGGAAGAATAGGACAGCTGTGCAGAATAGGACAGTTTTGATATGTTCTTCATAGTATCATATTGTGTTGGAGCTGATTCGATGGACACAACAATGAGCTTTCTTAGATATTGAAATAAAAAGGAACAGGGGTTTGGCTATATTGTTGTTGTTGTTGTTGTTGTTATGTGCCGTCGAGTCACCTGCGACTCATAGCGACCCTATGTACAACAGCCCTAAACTCCGCTCTGTCCTGTGCCAATCGCACTGTCTCTGACACTCCCATCCCAATTATCCCAGTCACTGAATCAATCCACCTCATAGAGGGCCTTCCTCTCCTGCGCCGTCCCTCCACCCTCCCAAGCATGATGTCCCTCTCCAAGGACCGGTCTCTCCTCACTACATGTCCGAAGTAAGTTAGACAGAGCCTCAGAATCCTTGCCTCCAAGGAGCCACCCGGTTTAACCCTCTCCAGGACAAATCTATTTGTTTTCCTAGCAGTCCATGGTATTCTCAGTACTCTTCTCCAGCACCACAGCTCAAAGGCATCAGTTCTCCTTCTATCCTCCTTGGTCATTGTCCAACTCTCTGATGCATAACAGGTGACTGCGAAGACCATAGCCTGTATCAGACGCACCTTAGTCTCCAGAGAGACACCACTGCTCTTCAGCACTTTGGAGAGATCCCTAACAGCAGACTTTCCCATGGCAATGCGCCTTTTAATTTCCTGGCTGCTGGTGCCAAGACTGTTGACTATGGAGTCAAGCAAACTAAAGCTGTGGCTTTATAGTAAATAAATATAGTAAATAAATGTGTTGGCTATATAGTAAATAAAATTTATAAGGTATAAGACTTTTTAAAATACATACTCTCTTACTATCAATATTCAGTAGTTCTGGAAAGAAACTAAAAGACTTGACAAGCACATGGCATATATTAAGAGTAAAGTCAGAACAAAAACCCTG
Source organism: Elephantulus edwardii (assembly GCF_000299155.1). Classification (NCBI taxonomy): domain Eukaryota; kingdom Metazoa; phylum Chordata; class Mammalia; order Macroscelidea; family Macroscelididae; genus Elephantulus; species Elephantulus edwardii. Next base: position 13,680,640 of record NW_006399829.1, read on the forward strand.
GCAGCAGAAAATGAAGTCTTTTTAAAAAACTGACGAAATAAACATTAGGACAAATCAATAGCTAAATAAATTTCCTAAAACCATATTGGCTTAAACACTGGACAAAATTAATTAAGTTAGGAGAGGAAGGTAGGTTAATGTAAATGGTTCAATAAAGAAATATTCATGACTTATTAGTGAAAAATCGAATTAGATTGAAATCAGCATAAGGAAAGTATAAAAAAAATCTCATTAGTTTAGCATATAAGCAAAAAGCTTAAAAAACACAATTGTTATTGTTAGATACCATTGAGTCGTGTATGACCCATGGTGATCCTGCAAACAACAGATCTGAACCCTGTTCTAGCCTGTGCCATCCTCACACTTCCTGATACCCTAGAGTCCGCTGTGACAGTAACTGTGTCAATCCATCTTGTTGAGGGCCTTCCTCTTTTTTGCTGACCATTGATATTTCCAAACATTATGTTCCCCTCCAAGAAATAGCCCCTCCTAACAACTTGTCCGAAGTATGTGAGAGGAAGCTTGAACACCTTTGCCTCCAAGGGGTACTTTGGATGTACTTTCTCCAAGACCTATTGGTTTGTGGTTTGGTTGGTTGTTGATTTTTTTTGGTGTTTGATTTTTTTGACAATTGATGGGATATTCGGTATTCTTCTTTAAAACCACAGCTTAAAGGCATCAATTCTTCTTCTGTCACCCTTATTCAGGTGACTTACAAAATCATGGTCTGAATAAAACACACCTTCGTCCTTAAACTGAGATCACTGTTCTTCAAGAATTTGGAGGTCCCTGACTGCAGACTTTCCCAGTGCAAAACACCTCCTGATTTTCTGACTGCTGGTACCAAGGGTGTTGATTATGGATCCAAGTAAGATGAGGTTGTTAACCTTTTTAACATTTTTGTTTTTCATTTTAAAAATTACTCTCCTATATATCTTAAGGATGTTGTGAGCAGAATATTGAATGACCCAGGAAGCAACAATAGAAGATGGAAGGAGTACACAGAGTCACTATACCAAAAAGATTTGGCTGACACAGAAGAATTTCATTAAACAACATATGATCAAAAGTCTATGATGATTAACACGTTGCCGCAAATGACGGGGGGGGGGGGGGAAATGTGTTTCTAAGCACGGTCGTCAATTTAAGTTTGTGGCAATGTTTCAAGGAGGAAGTTCAAGAAGGCCCCAGGAATTAGGGCATACCAACTGCCATATTTCAAAAAACAGATGCTGCTCTGGATGCACTCAACAAGATGTGCCAAGATATCTAGAGGACAAACACTTGGACAAACTGACAGGAAGAGATTAATATTTATTCCCATTCCAAAAATAAAGGGTAGCCTGAAAGAGTGTGGAAGTTATCAAACAATATCTTTAATATCACATGCAAGACTGATTGGAACAGTACATCAACACAGAGCTGCCAGGAGTGCAGGCTGGGTGTAGAAGACGTTGTGGCACTAGGGATATTAGAGCCAATGTTAGATGGATCTTGGCTGAAAGCAGAGAGTGCCAGAAGAATATCTATTTGTGTTTCATTGACTATATAAAAGCATCTGACTGTGCTTATGCAAATAGGTTTTGCATAAGCACAATCAAGTGTTATGAGGTTCCCATTTTTCTCAAAGTTAGCCATGGTTTGTTATGATCCACACAGTCAAATGCCTTCACATAGTCAATGAGACACAAACCTACACTTGGACAAGGAGGCAGTCATCAGAACAGAGCAAGGAAACACTGCATGGTTCAAAATCAGTAAAAGTGTACGCCAAGGATGCATACTATCTCCAGGCCTTTTCAATCTATATGCAGAACAGATCACCCAGGAGTCTGGGCTCTATAAGGAGGAAAGTGACATCAGGATTGGAGAAATATTCATCAACAACCTACATTATGCAGATGACACAACTTTGCTTCCCAAAACTGAGGAGGACCTGAGACATTTGCTGCAGAAGGTCAAGGAGTGCAGCCTTTAATATGGATTGAAGCTCAACATCAAGAAAACAAAGATTCTCACTACTGGACCAATTGGCAACATTATCATAGAGGGTAAGAAGATTGAGATTAACAGCTTCAGCCTTTTTAGCTCCACAACCAACATTCTGGGTATCAGCAGCCGAAGAATCAGAAGAAGAAATGAACTGAGGAAATCTGCTGTGAAGGACCTCACTAGCGTACTGAAGAGCAATGATGTCAGTTTGGAGACTAAGGTGCAACTGACTCAGGCCATGCTCTTCACAATTACTTGTTATGTATCAAGAGAGCTGGACAATGACTAAGGATAAGAGCAGAATTGATGCCTTTGAGTGGTGGTACTGGAAAAGAGTACTGAATATACCATGGACTGCTAGAAGAATAAAAGAAATTGTCCTGGAGAGGATGAAATCAGGCTGCTCCTTGAAGACAACGACGTTGAAGCTTCGTCTGACATATTTTGTGCATGTTGCAAGGAGGAATCAGTCCTTGGAGAGGGATATCAAGCTTGGAAGGGTGGAGGGAAAGAACAATAGAGGGAGAACCTGGATGAAAGACTGACTTAGTGCCTAGGGTATTGGGAGGTACGTGTGTCAGAAATAATGAGGTTGGCTCAAGATAAAACAGGGTTCAGAGCACACGTGACTCAATGGCACTTAACAAAATCAACAACCAGTTGCCCCATAAACTTGGGCAAAGGTTTTTTGCTCTGGTTCCAATGTGGTAGCAATCCAAAGGTACCATCTCAAGTCTGGTCTCTCTGGTTCTCTGTCTTTTATCAAGTTTGTTTCTCTCCTGTGGCTGCTACTGCTAACGGTCCTGGAGGCCTTGTTACTTGTTCTTTCAATGGTGATGATTTCTTAATTAGAGGCAGGGAGGTCTCATTCTCCTGCTGCTGGCTTGCTCAATTTAATGGTGCTACTAGCCAATCCCCTTGTGGACTGGTAGATTGGCTAACATACTCCATTAGCATAATCCCACCCATCCACATGGCAAAGTCAAACTATAGGTGGGAAAGTCATAATGAAGGATAGACTCCACAATATCCTTGATGCCATCTTACAACTCATCTAGTCTTGGATCACTGGTAATTAATGCTTCAAACTTATTCTTAAGATGATTTTGAAATTCAGATGGCACAGACTCAAGATATTTTGATTCTTGTGGACTTGTTTTACACATAAGTAACTGATGGTATGTTCCACAGTCTGTCCCTTGGCTTGGTTTTGTTTGTAGATAATAAGCTTCTCCTATAATTCCTTCCACAGATGTAATCAATCTGATTACCTGTAGTCTACCAGGTTAGGTCCATGTGCAAAGTCAGTGCATTTTTTTTAAAAAGAAGTTATCTGCAAGAATAAATCACTGAACATACAAAATTTAATCATTCTATTTCTAGGCTCATTTCTGTCATCACGTTCATACTTTCCTAATACCACTCCTTCTTTATTGTTTCCAACTTTTGCATTTCCGTCCAATTATTATTAACACATCTTGATGCATGTTTGGTCAATTTCAAACTGCAAAATTTGGTAGTAACTTTCAATTTCTTCCTCTTTGGCTTTAACTGTAAGAGCATATATTTTAATTAATAGTTGTATTAACAGGTCTTCCTTGTGTGTGCATGGATAATATCCTATCACTACAATATAGTTCTTTAGGAGAGAACCTGCAATTGACTTTTTGACTACTTGTTTTTCATTCCCAGTATACTATGCCATTTGATTACCTGATTGAAAGTGGTCAAAGCTGGTCCATCTCATGTCACTAATTCCTAGAATGTAGATGTTCATTTTTTACAATTTCTAATTTTACATTATTCATGCTTTATACATGCCATGTTCCAAATAATAAAGGATGTTTGCCACTATTTTTCCTCATTTTGACTAACTTCCAATCTTGAATCTACCTCTAATACTCTGTGTTTCTCTACTGTTCATTTGGTTTTCAGAGACCTGCTATTTAGGAAGTGGATGGTTAATCCTGCTTCCTAGTCTGTTTTATTAATCTGAAATCTTTCCACCATGTGTTACCTTTGTGGCATTTGACACACTGGTGGCATAGCTTTAAATCACAGCAACCCACAGGTTACCTCCTTATAGGATTTTTTACTTAAAAAATGCAATAGAAGTCTTCTTCTCTGATAATTCAGAAACTGGTAGTTTGTCAGTTAACGGAAAATAATAGTGTCAATTAATTAAATAAGTATGCACACAATTTGAAGTTTATAATTCAAAATTATTTTCCTAGCCACTGAATTTGACCTTGCCATGTAGCTAGGTGAGACTATGTGAATAGATATGTTGAGATTAGCTCTGCCATTAAATTGAGTGGATC
>NW_006399829.1:13685209-13704733 GCF_000299155.1 Elephantulus edwardii
GGGGGTGGGGGGTGGGGTGTTAAGATGAGCCAATACTGGCAGGACGGAGAACTTTGTACCACTAGCCTTAAGCCATGAAGGTCAAGGCTGATGTGCCTGAGCACATTTCAGAAGCTATCCTGATTGTATTCTGCTACTAACCTGGATTATAACATTTTCACTTCCCCAATGGTTCTGTGTTGTCAGTGAGATTTTGCACTGAATTTTGGATCCAGCAAAGCATTAAGATTGGTACTGAGACTAATAGAAAGGGGGCCAGGTCTGAGCTTACAGGAATTGATTTTGTGTTGTTGATGGTTTTGACTGGGAGAGTTCCCCTTTATGAAGTTGGTAAAAGTCTAATATAGCAGTCCTCATGCAGCTCTTGCTCATTTGACATGATAAACTTTGTGCTGTAAAGAAAAAGGTAAATAAATATTCCCTTAAAATCTTCTGGTGTAAGATCAATGTATTTTTTTGGAGTAAAGATGTAGTGATTAGCCTTCTAGGTATTTCTCTTTCACAAACTACCACAAAAATGAAACATCAACAACTTATAATTTTGGTTTCTTTAATGTGAAAGGAGAACACAAAGATGTTGGTGACACATCTGAATCCAAAATCTAATATATATTGATTCATTTTTATGGCACACTCTTTTATAAAAATCTCACCTCTTTTTAAGTCAACAAAAATAACTTGTTATAAATTCACCTTTATCACATTTTTAATTATTTAACAAATTTGTCTCCAAAAGAAATCTTTCCTTTTTGTCCTCACACAAAGTTCTGGGTTATAATATTAAATAATTATTATGATAATATGTGTAACTGTCATGGAAACAAGGACAAATGATGCTTTCTAAGCATGTGACATAGTCAATGAGAGCTAAAGTTTGGCAAGCTAGTACTAGAATGAAGCCTACATAAGTAAACCACAATATGCTGTGAATTGAGAGTGATAGTACATATGTTTTATGGAGAGAATTAGAAATACTGGTAACTGAACAAACAGTTAAAGATTAGTTTAAAAGGCGAAGTTCACTATAGTATCTATTACTACGAAATCATTTCACAATGTAATAAGTAGCTTTAGCTGCTATTCAGGAGATTAATCAGAACTGGCTTTGACAAGCATTGTGGCAATTGGACAATTAAAACAGACATTCGGGGGGGGAAGAAGAACGAACTGGGGAGGAAGGTAGAGAAAACAGTACAATCAATGAATGAAAACCCAAAATCTCTGTAAATGTTCATTAAAACTAATAAAATTTAATAATAATTTTTAAAAAATAAAAATAAATAGTACCATAATAAAATTTCTAGAGCTACCTTGAAATACAATATTGTGAATTATAGGATAATATCCATACGCATGCAAGGAAGACCTGTTAATATCACTATCATTCAAATTTATGTACCACCAACCACAGCCAAAAAGGAGGAAATGATTTCTACCAACTTCTGCAGTCAGAAATTGATCAAACATGTAACCAAGACGCATTACTAATAGACTAATGCGAAAGTTGGAAACCAGGAAGAAGGATCAGTAGTAGGAAAATACGAGCTTGGTGACAGAAATGAGGCTATAACAGAATGATAGAATTCTGTACAATCAATGATTTAGTCATAGCAAATACCTTTTATAAGAAACATAAATGGCAGGCTATCATACACAAAGATTTCACCTGATGGGACACACAAGAATCAGAATGATTTAATCTGTTGAAGAAATCACTGGAGAGGTTGAATATCAGCATTAAGAACTAGGCCAGATGCTGATTGTGGAAGAGACCATCAACTACTCATATGCAAGTTCAAATTAAAGCTAAAGAAGGTTAAATCATATCCACAGGGATCAAAATTTGTTCTTAGGTCTATCCTCCTTGAATTTAAAAACCAACTCAGGAATGGGTTTGAGACCTCAAACACTAATGAACGAAGACCAAATGACCTCTGGGAAGACACTAAGAATATAGTTCCTGAAGAATGCAAAAAGTCATTACAAAAAAAGAAGAGGAAGAAAAGACCATGCTGGATGTCAGAAAAGACTCTGAAAATTGCAGTAAAGCACTGAGAGGCCAAAGCAAAGGGAAGAAATCAAGAAGTTAAGGAGCTGAATAGAAGATTTCGGAGGGCAGCTCAGGAATACAAGGCAAAGTATAATGAAATGTGCAAGGAGCTACAGTCAGAAAATCAAAAAGGGCCGAACTTGCTGAGCACTTCTTAAGCTGAAAGAACTAACGAACAAATTCAAGCTATGAGTTGCAATGCCTAAGGATGATATGAAGAATATTTAATGATTCAGGAGACATTAAAAGAAGATTGAAGGAGTATACAGAGTTACTGTACAAAAAAGAAGTGACTGACAGAGAAGAATTTCAAGAAAACATACGATCTAAAGGCAATGGTGATGAAGGAGGAAGCTGAGGCTATTCTGAAGGCTTTGGCACAAAATAAAGCCCTAGGAATTGATGGAATATCAATTGATGTATTCCAACAAACAGATGCTTCCCTGGCTGTGCTCACCAAGTTGTGCCAAGAAATCTGGAGGGCAATCTACTTGGCCAACTGACTGGAAGAGTCCAATATTTATTCCCATTTCAAGAAAAAGGTGACCCAACAGAGTATGGAAATTATCAAACAATATCACACACTAGCCTTGGTGATAAGTTTCCATAAAGATTATAGTCAAGAAAATACTGTGGAGTAAATCTACTGTGTAACACATGGGATCACTATTAGTTGAAATTAATTCAATGACAATAGGTAGTCCTATAATTGTCCTAGTTTTACGTCTTGGAGGTACATTTTAATGGAGCCCAAACAGCGGTTATTAGAAGTCAAAACTCTTAAACAAAGACAAACCTGTACTCTCAACAATAAAACAATCATAATGTTTTTGCTGAGTCCTGTAGAGGCAATTCCAATTCACAATGAACCTACGTGTGACAGTAAAACTGTTCCATAGGCTTTTCTAAATAGTAATCTTTATGGATGTGCATAATAAATCTTTTCTTGGCAGTTAGTCTGATCACTGAACTATTATAACACTTAAAAGTTGTTATTGTGCTTATGTGCCGTTAAGTCAGAAGTGGTATATAGCTGACCCTCCAGAGAGTTGTCACAGGCTTTAAATCCCACAGGAAAGAGACTGCTCATCTTTCTCCTATGGAGCAGCTGGTTGGCAGTGCAACTCCTTACCACTAAGCCACCAGAGCTCCCTAATATTAACAGGCATACATATCAAAATACAATTATATGGCGAGCTCTGGTGGCCTAGTGACAAGAAGGTGTACTGCAATCCCAGAGGTGCATGGTTCAAATCCACCAGATGCTCTGCTGGAGAAGGAGGAACAATCTTCTCCTGTACCAGTCAGATCTGATTTGATGGTACACACACATACACACACACACATTAATAAAATAAAATAATTTAAAAAATACAATTATAACAACTACAACAATGACAAAACATTTTCTAGAAACAGACCAGGAAATAATGATAATGGCATGCATAATACTCAGTGTGAATCAATCAGTATGTAGAACCAATAACTAGAAAAACTGGACTACATATAAAAAGGAATGTATAACATCAAGAATGGAGGAAGCCTAATTAACAACCTGTGACATGCAAATAACACAACCTCCATGCTGAAAGAGAACATGATGTGACTCACTTCCTGATGAAGATCAAAGACTACAGCTTTCAGTATGTATTACATCTCAACATAAAGAAAACAAAAATCTTAACAACTGGGCTAATAAGTAATACCATGATAAACTGGAGGGAAAAAACTTAAATTGATTATCTTAATTTTAATGGTTGTATAATAAAAATCCACAGATAACAGCAATCAAGAAATGAAATTAAATACTGCATTGGATAAATTTGCTGTAAAAGATCAAGGAGAAGGGATGATATTGAGGATGAAAGTGTCCATGACCCAAACTCTGATGTTCAATCACCTAATATGTATGTGAAAGGTGAATAATGAATAAGAAGAATTGAAGCCTTTGGACCAAGGTGCTGGCAAGAAAATATTGACTATATGATGGGCTATGAAAAGAATTAAAAATTTGTTTGTTAAGAGTACAGCCAACTTTCTCAAAAAGTTGCAAAAAGAAATACCATTTGACTCAGCAATTCCACTACTGGGAATTTACCCTAAAGAAACCATAACCACCACCCAAGCAGATATATGCATGCCCATGTTTATTGTGGCTTTGTTCACAGTAGCAAAGAGCTGGAAATTGCCCAAGTGCCCATCAATAAATGAATGGCTAGAGAAGCTGTGGTATATTCACACAATGGAATACTATGCAGCACTGAAAAACAAGGAACTCACGGATGATCCTGGAGGACATTATGCTGAGTGAAATATCCAGTTACAAAAGGTCAAATATTGCATAGGGCCACTGTTGTAAAACGGGACTGACATCAGGGTTGAGAGAAGACAGAGAAGGAGGAGAGGAATGATGTATACTGCATTGAAACAGATGAGAGAGAAATCTGTTTAAAAGGTATATATGAATGAGTATTATTGTCATGACAGGAGTCCAGAATGAAAGCTACACAGTGGAGTGGACTTGGGAGAAGGGAATGCATAACAATGAAAAGTTTTACTTTTCAAGGGTAAGAATGAAGTGGGAGAGTGGGGGTGAGCAAGGAGAAAAGTGCAACAATGAAAGACTGGAAACCCTAAGTCTCTGTAAACTTTCATTAAAATTAATAATAATAAATAAAAGAGTACAGCCAAGAGACTAGGGAGCATTATGATAAGCAAACTAACTCAGTCTCATAAAAACAAATACTGTATAAAACCATTATTGTACAACATGTATGAGGATCCAAGGAGAGGGAGAAGGGGAGCAGAGGAGTGAGGATGAGCAGGGTATGGGAGGTGTTGGTAAATTATAGAGTCGCACAATTTAATGGGTAGAGGGAGGGGCAGGTAAAGAAAATGGGAAAGATCTGGTGTGAAAAACAATATATACAAACTGTGTAAGTAAACCAGTATTAAATAAACTTTCTGTCTGTAATCAGGATTGAACAATCTTTGTAAAAATAAATCATGCTTAATAAAGTAGAGCAGTGTAAAAGAGGAAGACCTTCAATAAAATGGACTAACAAAGCGGTTACAAAAATGGGCTGAAGCACAGTAACAATTGTAAGGATGGCAAAGGAGAGGGCAATGCTTTGTTCTCTTATACCACAGGGTCCCTATGAATTAGAAATTAGTTAACTGCACCTAACAAAAATAATTACAGGTTCTCTCATGGCTTAATGGTAAGGAACTGTGCTATAAAGTTAAAGGCACGCAGTTCGAATTCACCAGCTATTTCTATGGGAGAAAGATGGGTAGTGTACTCACTTGTGCTTTACTGCCTCTAAAAAGCTGTTGGAGGGTCAGCTATGAGTTTATTCTAACTCAATGTACATAACAACAACATAAAATATGATTTTTTAAAAAAAAGATGAGTGAAGATATGTGAAAGTTGAGATAAATGAAAACTATTCAAAAACCCAAATAGAATTCTAAAAAGTAAAATTCTGAAATGAAAAATTTCACTGTAAAGGACTAGAAGAAAATTATATTGGTGGAGAAAATATCACTAAACTTGAAGACAATAAAAACTAATGCAAATTAAGAACATGATGGGAAAAGACTTGAAAAAGAGAAATTGAGCCTCAATGACCTGTTGAATAAAGCACAGAAATTTAGGTGCAATTTACGATCCAGAATGGACTCCAATCTCTCTTTTCATTATAGACTATTAAGTAATACCTACATTGTACTGTTTGTTAAATTTATGTTTTTAAAAGAAATAATAACGACAAATGTTCCATATTTGTGCTGCTTTCAATACAGATTACTCCTCAATCTAAAGAAAACAAAAATACACACAACTGGACTAATTAGAAATATATAATAAGTGAAGGAAAGACTGATGTTGTCAATTATTTCATTTTACTTGGTTGGATTCAAAATCTACATCCATAGAAACAGCAGTCACAAATCAAACGATGTATTATGTATTAAAATAGGCAAAACTGCTGCAAGGAACCTCTTTAAAGTGATAAAGAGCAAAGAAAGCTAGTACTGTGAGGACTAAGGAGAGCCTCATCCAGGTCATGCTATTTTTAACTGTCTCATACACATGTGAAAGTTGGATAATATACAAGGGGGGAAGAATTAATGCCTTTGAATTGTGCTGTGGAAAAAAAACATCAAATACACAATGGGCTGCCAGAACAACAAACAAATCTGTCTTAGAAGAATTATAATCATAATACTCCTTAGAAGCAAGGATAGTGAGACTTCACATACTTTGGGTATGTTATCAAGAAGGAACAATTCCTACAGAAAGATACCATGCTTTATAAAACAAAAAAAACCAAAAAAAAAAGACACTCTAAAAGAGACAGGCCAGGCTGTTTGTTCTACATAAGAGAACATGATTAGAAGCTGATTCAAAGACATCTAAAAATTATAACAAATATATGAAAGGGACAAACTTTAAATGCAAACCTAAAACTCATCACCCTTGAGGCAGTTCTTACAGCAACCCTCTATATGATGCAAACTGTGATGGGAGGAGAATGAACTACTGGTGTATTCAAACAGCTAGAGATGTGAGGGCTTTGGGTTAGCAGTGTAAGTCACTACAGACAACGTAACCAAAGCTTTTAAAAAGTATAAAGTAGATTAAAGGCATGGAGTAGTAATATGTACCACGGAAACCTACGATTAAGGACGTATACTTCAAAACAAAGATTAACGGTAGGCTGAAGAAGACATTGTTAAGTGCCACTGAGTTGAACACAACTCATAGCAACCCTATGAACAAAAGACCTGAGCCCAGTTCAATAACTATCATCATGTCTCTAAGTTCATTCAGTTTCCAGAGGCATATTGATTAGGAAATGGAAACGGATGCCACTCTTGCTTCCAAGCCTGTCTTAATAAGACAGCTCCATCAAACACTGTCCGCCATGGGTAACCATTATGGCATTATATAGCAATAAAATAAACACTTAAAAACATAGTACATCCACTATGTACATTGTTAGGTTGCAAAGACCAGGTCATTATGAGAAAAATATAACCAGGAAAATTATTTTTTTTTCCTCCCTCCTTCTTTTCAGGCCATTCATTTGTTTGATTTTACTTATTTAAAATTTAGAAAATATGATCACAGAAATAATAATGTTTAATTACAAACGTGCTCATCACTGTATGCATTTCAAAACTCAAATAAAACCCATGCCCATCTAGTCAATGCCCATTTATAGCCATCTTCCATTAGGCGTCGGCAGCAGCAAATGTTTTTGGGAGGAGATTATCTTTCCTCTTAGTAGCAGCTGGCAGATTCAAACTATCAACATTCTAGTTATCAGCCTACCATAATGCACTGCACCATCAGGGCTCTTGTGATGAGTCCAGTGATGTACTATTCTTCTATAGAAAAGGAAATTTAGAGAAGACAAAGCTAGATAAATCAAGGCTGTGCTTGGAAGGCCTCAGAGCTAATAACTTCACCTTCCTCTAGTTCTGATCAGTGGGGTCTCCTCTCCATCCCTGCAAATCCTGTGGGCTATGATCTCTGAACCTGCTCTGCCCTCATGGCCTAGTAAGTAACTAAGGCAGAAGCTGTAGGTCCAGTTCAGCATCATCATTAAATGCTCACACATTTCTTCCAAATATCCTTTGCAATTCCCTTTCTTTTCTTGCTTCCACAACCCTGTATCAATTTTGAACTTCAGGATCTCTGGCTGTATAGAAGGTGAGAATCCAGAATAGGTTATGACTGGCTTAGGGTTGCCTGCACCATAGCCCAGAGGTTATGTTAATGGAGATGGCCAACCTTGAGCACTACTTGAGGTGATTCCTTGCTAAAAGAAGGGAACCTAGGGCACTGTGCAGCTTTCAGAGGGAATACTTCACAGCCACTGGTACCACACCCACTACCTCCTTAGTGTACAAAAATAGTCATCATGATAGATGGTGAAGAGACTGAGACTGTTAACAGCTTTAGTGTGCTTTGGCTCCACAATCAACACTCTTGACACCAGCAGCCAGTAAATTGAAAGTTGTATTTTGATGGGAAGTCGGCTGTTAGAGACCTCTCCAAAGCATTGAAGAGCAATGATGTCACTCTGGAGACTAAGGTGCACCTGATACAGGCCATGGTTTTTGTAATCACTTGCTATGCTCCAAAGAGCTGGACAATGACTAAGGAGGACAGAAGGAAAATTCATGCCTTTGAGCTGTGTTGCTGGAGAAGAGTATTGAATATACCATGGACTGCTAAGAAAATGAACAGGTTCATCCTGGAGATTAAAGCAGGCTGCTCCTTGGAGACAAGAACTCTGAAGCTTTGTCTGACATACTTTTGGACATGTTGCAAGGATAGATCGGTCCTTGGAAAGAGATGTTATGCTTGGGAGGGTGGAGGGACAGCACAGGAGGGGAAGACCCTTTATGAGGTGGATTGATTCAGTGACTGGGGAAACGGGGGTGGGTTTGTCAGAGACAGTGAGATTGGCACAGGATAGAGCAGGGTTTAGGGCTGTTGTACATAGTGTCGCTATGAGTCATAGGCGACTCGACAGCACATAACAGTAGAATTCTTACTAGTGTAAATGAGGATTACAAAATAACAAAATACTCAATAAGTGAAATATATAGTCATCAATGTTTACTCATCGAAAAGAACAACTTCAAAATAAATGAAGCACAAGTGTGGTCCACGTAACAAAAAGAACATACCTATAATTATTGCTTTAGATGTTAAACACTCTCCTGTAAGTTACTGACTAGAAATATACACAAAAACATTAATATTCAATGTAAAATATCTGAACAATACTACTATGCAAGTAAGGAACCTTGAGCTCAACAATTAAGCTCCTACCTGTTAACTCAAAGTTGGTGGTTCAAAGCCACCTAGTGGCTCTGTAAGAGAAAGACCAGGTGACTTGCTTCCTGAAAGATGGCTGTGTTGTCTTGTTACATGCTGTGGAGTTGCCTGCAACTCATAGTGACCCTACATACAATAGCTCTCAACCCTGCCCTATCCTGAGCCAATCTCATTGTTTCCAACTGACCCAACCCCACTTCTCCAGTGACTGAGTCAATTCATCTCATTCTTGGTCTTCCTCTCCTGCACTGTCCCTCAACCCTTCAAACCATGATGTTTTTCTTCAAGGATTAGTCCCTCCCGGTCACATGCGTAAGTATGTGAGATGGAACTTCAAAATCTTTGCCTCCAGAGAGCAGCCTGGTTTCACTCTCTCCATGACAGACCTGTTTGCTATCTTGGTAGTATGTTCAACATTCTTGTCCAGAACCACAACTAAAAGGCATCACTTCTTCTTCTATCATCCTTAGTCATGGTCCAGTTCTTTGACATATAGCAAGTAACTGCAAAGACCTGGCCCAGACCAGGCACATCTTAGTCTCCAGACTAATATTGTTGCTCTTCAGTACTCTAGAGAGGTCCCTGACAGCAGACTATCCAAAGCAGTCTTTTGATATCCTGACTGCTAGTGCCAAGAGTGTTGATTGTGGAATCACACTAGCTGAAGTTTTTAACAATCTCGATCTCTTCTCCATCTATCATAAAGCTGCCAATTGGTCCAATGGTGAGAATCTGTTTTCTTCATCTTGAGCTACAACCTAGAAAACTCTATGGGCAGTTTTACTCTGTCATGTTTACCATGCCTCTGAAAATTGACTCAACAGCACCCAACAGCAATGTTCCTTGAGATGTAAAAATTTCTGAAGATGTAAATTATACCACTTATCTCTTGTTATCTGGTGTCATCAAATCTATCCCAACTCACAGTGACTATATGTTCAGAGTAGAATTGCTACATAGGGTCTTTAAGATTATGATCTATCAGAACCAGGATCACCAGGCCCATCTTGCAACCTTTCAGATAGTAATGAAGTACGTAAGCATTTGGATAAGCATGTTTAAAAGGTTAATACTAAACACCAGCAAAAACCGCTCCAGGCTGGGTGTCTCACTCAACACATCCTTGATCAGAAGAGGTGCCATCCCTGATCTGGTGAACATCTTGAGTAACCACTCAGACAGCAGAAACCATGATTTTAAACTACACAGTGTTTCCTTGGTCTGTCTGGACAACAGCTTTGCAAGAGCACAACTAAGTGTTCTGGGATTTCCATTCTTTTCAATGCTATACATAATTTATTATGATCCATAGTCAAATGTCTTGGCACAGTTAATAAACACAAACAAACATCTCTTTGGTAGTCTCTGCTTTTAGTTAAGATTCATGTGGTATCAGCAATGGTATCTCTGGTTCCTTGGCATCTTCTGAATCCAACTTGAATTTCTGGGTGCTACTTTTTGATGTACTGTTGCAGCCTTTTTTCATAATCTTCTATCCTAGACACACTATTAGTCTGGAAGACGTAGCTTGGAGCATTAGCCACCACAGAAACAGACCTGATTAGAAACCATGACTCCAATCTTCTGTTAGGCTGATGAGAATACTGTTCCAGTTGAGTGCTTGCTTTCTATTTCCCATAGCATACATGTTTGTTTTGTGATGTATATATGCTTGTTTTATTTCATAGTTTGCTCTAATGGACACAACTCTTGTCAGTAAGTTTGCTGTATAGGGTAAGTTATGTGTTGCTATAATGCTAGCGTCTATTTTCCTGATATTTCAAATACCTACAGGGTCACTAGTGGTGGACAGGATTCAGCAGAGCCGACAGACTAAGAAGCAGAACTTAAAAGAACTAGGGATATCACTGCTCATGCTAGATTTATCTTTTCTAAAAGCAAAGAATATCAGAAAAATGTTTATTTGGGTTATATTGAATATGCAAAGGCATTTGACTACATGAATCATAACAAAATTATGGCTAGCACTGAGAAGAATGGGAATCACAGAATAATCAATTGTGCTCATGTGAAATCTATACACAGAGTAAGAAATAGCTGTGCAAACAGAAAAAGAAACACTGCATAGTTTAAAATCAGGAAAGGCACAACACGTCAGGGTTGGATCTTTTCTCTTTACCTATTAAAGTTATATGCTGATCAAATCGTTTGAGGTTCTGAACTCTATGAAGAAGAATATGGCATCAGGATTGGAGAATGACTTACCAACAACCTTCATTAAGCAAATGACACAACCTTACCTGATAAAAGTGAAGAGAACTTGAAACACTTTCTGCATAAGATTTAAGACCAATCCTTAAAATGGATTACATCTCAACATCAAGAATACAACAATCCTTACAACTGAGCCAATGGGCAACACCATGACAGATAGAGAAATTTTTAAATCATCGAATTCAATTTTATCAGGATCCAAAATCAACACCCATGATAGCAACAGTCAAGAAATTAAAAATGTGTTCCACTAGGGAAATCTGCTGTGAAGGACCTCTTTAAAATGCCAAAAAGCAAGGATGTCAGTTTAAAAACTAATGTGTTTCTGATCCAAGCCATGGTATTTTCAAGTGTTTTCTATGTGTATGAAACTTGGATAAGAAAGACAAGAGAAGAATTAATGCCTTTGGATTGCAGTGTTGTAGAAGAGTATTAAATAAACCACTGACTTCCAAAAGAACAACAAGTCTATCTTGGAGGAAGTGCAACGAGGATGCTCCTTAGAGGCAAAGACGGTGAAACTTTGTCTCACATACTTTGAGGCTGTTGTCAGAATAGGTCAGTCCTTGGAAAATTACTTCATGTTGGGAAAGGTAGAGGGTAAAAAAAGGAGAAGATGACCCTCAACAAGACAGACAGACAGACACAGTAACTGTAACAATGGGCTTGCGCGTATGAGATCATGAGGATGGTGCAGGATAGAGCAAAGTTCTAATCTGCTGTTCACACGGCCACTTGATATGATAGCATCTAATAACAACTGTAAACAAGCTACAGCTCCTAGAAACAAGAAATCCAATTAAACATCGTCAAAGGGCATGAATAGTATTTTACCAAAGGCAACATTTAGGTCCAAATAAACCCAAAAGCAAATAATTCTATACAGTAGAGACTGCTCAAATTCTCAACGCCACTGAATTGGAACTGACTCATAAATATTCTCCAATGGATTTCAAAGGCTATTAATCCCATGAAAGAAAACTACCTATCTTTCTCCAGTGGAGCAGTTGGTAGATTCAAGCCTTCAGGTTAGCAGCCTGACGCCTACAGATTACATCACCTGAGTTCCTTCAATAGACATTATTATGTGCCATCTTCATCATCTCTGACACACTTGAGTCCATTGCTGCAGTCACTATGTCAACTGATCTCATTGAAGATCTTCTTCTTTGCTGATCTTCAATCTTTTCAAGTAAGATGCCCCTTTCCAAGGAACAGCCCCTCCCAACATGTCCAAAGTATGTGGTGTGAAATTTCACCATCCTTGCCTCTAAGAAGCACTCTGGCTTCACTTCATCCAAGACATATCTCTTTGCTCTTTTGACAGTCCATGGGATATTCAGTACTCTTCTACAACACCAAAATTCAAAGGCATTGATTCTTTTGTCATTCTTATTCATTGTCCCACTGTTAGATGCACAGTAAGTGTTTGAAAAGACCATGTCAACAGACATTTGTTGTTAGGTACCATCAAGTCAAGTCCAACTCACAGCAACCTTATGAACAAGAAGGCTGAACCCTGACCTGTCCTGTACCATCCTCATCATCTCTAATACACTTGAATCCATTGCAGCAATTACTGTCGATGAGAGTCTCTCTCTCTTTTGCTGTTCCTCCATCCTTCCAAGCATGGTATCCTTTTCTAAGGGGGAAATCTCCTCTCCTAGTAACATGTCCTAAGTATGAAGAGATGAATCTTTGCCATCCATCTTTGCCTCCAAGGAGCACTCTAGCTGTACCTTTTCCAAGAGATAACTTTTTGTTCTTTTGGCAAACTATGGGATATTCAGTATTCTCTTCCAACAGTACAACTCAAAGACATCAATTATTCTTCTGTCATTCTAATTCATTTTCCAGCTCTCAGATGCATAGCAAGAAATGGAAAAGACCACAGCCTGAATCAGGTGTACTTTAATCTTCAAACCAACATCACTGTTCTTTAGTATTTTGGAGTGATCACTGACAGTGGACTTGTCCGAAGTAATTCGTCCCGTATTCTCCTGACTGCTGTTAAAGGGTGTTGACTGTGGATCCAAAAAGACAAAAACATTAATAGCGTCAATCTTTTTGACATCTGTCCTTATACTGCCCATTGGTCCGGTGGTTAAGGATCTCTGTTTTCTTGATGTTAAGGTGAAATCCATATTAAAAGATGTAAATCAAAACAACAACCATAAGATAGCATCTCAGTCTAACAACAGTAGCACAGTTCAATAAGACAAAACATACAAAATGCTGGTAAGGATATGGAGAGATTGTAATTTTCATATACTCTTAGCAGGACAATAAAATGGTACAATCACTGTGGAAAATGGTATAGTACCTCCTTAAAAAGTTACAAACAGAAATACTATTTGATTAAGCTAACCCACTACTGGTAATTATTTCCCAAAGAAATAAGTGGTCGAACTTGAACTGAGATATGCATATTCATGTTTATCAAGGTATTATTTATAAAGCAAAGGACAGAAACAACTTAACTGCCCATCAACAAATAAACAGATAAACAAGCTACGGTACACATAAATTATAGACTACTACATGTGATGTTAGACATTAATGAAGAATTCAAGAAATGCCAAATAACATGGGTAAACCAAAAGAATATGAAATAAAAAACTGACTATGCTATACTCTAGTCATTTTTTAACTCATTATCTTCCATCAGGTCTCCAGGCTAAAAATATTTACAAGTAGGACACTGTCATCTTTCTTATGCAGATATGATCGTAGATTCAAACTGCTGATCTTTTGGTTAGTAGCCCATCATTTTACATATTCGGCCACCAGAACTCCATAAGAGGATGCTATGCTGAGTGAAACAAGATACAAAAGGACAAATAGTTCACTATTTAAAAACAAACAAAAATCAAAACAAAACAAAACCCACCTGCATTCAAGTATAAAAACAGAACATTCTTTGATGGGTACAGGGATGAAAGAGGAAGGAAAATTAGTAGATAACAGACAATTGGTAAGTTGGATGAAAAGAAAAGAGGATGTTGAGTTTATCATTCAAAATTACTTTCCTAGCCACTGAATTTTACTTGACCATGGGGATGGGTGGGAGTATGTGACAGGACATATTAGCCTAACCCAAAGAGCCTGGCTAGTTTCACTGATCCACAGGGAACTGGCTAGTCTCACCAATAAACTGAGTGGATCCAACAGCAAAATTAAAAGAGCAAGCAAGAGAAAGCTGGACCAGAGCAAGCGCCATAGCAGGGACAGTGGAGAAACAGGGACCTGACATGAGACAAAGTAGACCATAGGACTGTGCCTTGGCCTCCCTCCCCTACCCATCCCACGGATTATAACCTTTTGACTCCCCCAGTATGGTTCTGTGTGGTCTTTGCACTATCATGTGAAATTTTGGACCCAGTGAAGCAGTATGATTAGTGTTGAGATGAGTGGAAACAGATAAGGGCACCTGGGGGACATGTCTGATCTCATGGGAACTGGTTCTGATCCTGTTGATAGGGACAGTTTACCTTTGTGAAGTCAGTAAAGTTCAGACATGGCCATCCCCACGTGGGCCTTGCTCTTTTAAAGGGATATTTTTAAAAAGATGTATAGGTAAGTGGGGTGAAGGAAATGGGAAGGACCTTTTGTGAAAAACACTATATTCAAACTTTGTAAGTAAATCAGAATAAAATTTAAAAAACAAATCAATAAAACAAAAACCCAAAACTATAATGTAATATATGTATAAAATGCAATGTATTAATGTAATACATTAATAATATTAACAATAAAAGAGAGGACTCAGAGAGCTACACAAGAGTTACAGATACCGAAAGATCATTACATACACAACTTTACATTACTCGTAATAACAAACAGTAAGCTACAAGTGGATACACAGGCAGACAGACAAAATGAAGATATGAATAAGTGAAAGGTACTACACATAGGATCATGCATATAGGTTTGGCAAATGGTAAGTTACAATGTGAATATTAGTATGTGGTTCATGTAGATGGTAGAGCCAAGTGGATGCAATAAAGAGAAAGTGGGGTAAGCAATTTCAAATCCAGAAGATTATTTAATAGAAGCTTTATTCTGTTGTATCATATATCAAAAATTTTTTAAAAACAATCCTATCACTGTAAAGTTGATTCTAACACATGATGACCATTTAGTGAGTTAGTTTCCCAGGGCTGTAAATCTTGAAGGAGACTACCTAGCTTTTTCTAGCAGTGAGACTGGGAGATTTAAACTGCTGGCAGCCTAACATATAACCCACTATACCATTGTTGTTGTTGTTATGTGCCGTCGAGTCGCCTGCGACTCATAGCGACCCTATGTACAACAGCCCTAAACTCCGCTCTGTCCTGTGCCAATCGCACTGTCTCTGACACTCCCATCCCAATTATCCCAGTCACTGAATCAATCCACCTCATAGAGGGCCTTCCTCTCCTGCGCTGTCCCTCCACCCTCCCAAGCATGATGTCCCTCTCCAAGGACCGGTCTCTCCTCACTACATGTCCGAAGTAAGTTAGACGGAGCCTCAGAATCCTTGCCTCCAAGGAGCCACCCGGTTTAACCCTCTCCAGGACAAATCTATTTGTTTTCCTAGCAGTCCATGGTATTCTCAGTACTCTTCTCCAGCACCACAGCTCAAAGGCATCAATTCTCCTTCTATCCTCCTTGGTCATTGTCCAACTCTCTGATGCATAACAGGTGATTGCGAAGACCATGGCCTGTATCAGACGCACCTTAGTCTCCAGAGAGACACCACTACTCTTCAGCACTTTGGAGAGGTCCCTAACAGCAGACTTTCCCATGGCAATGCGCCTTTTAATTTCCTGGCTGCTGGTGCCAAGACTGTTGACTATGGAGCCAAGCAAACTAAAGCGGTGTACAATCTCAATCTCTTCACCATCCATCCTGATGCTGCCGATTGGTCCAGTGGTGAGAATCTTTGTCTTCTTGACATTGAGCCTCAATCCATATTGCAGGCTCCTGTAATTCTTTACTGATTTTTATTTTCTTAAAAGGATTCCAGTTTTTGTTTTAGATTTTGCATGTGTATAACACCACTGTATAACACAGGGAAGATCTAAAATTAAGAACTGAATTACTTACAGCATTATAGAGAAATTATGAAATGACTTCATGAAAGAAAAAATTGGGCATCCGAATAAATAAAAATGGTAACAAACCAATAACTTCTTTTTAATTGCTTAGAAGTGACCTTAAGCCATAAGCATAAAGTAATTCTTTTTATTCTTTTAATAAAATCAAGCAATCTATTTAAAACATGCTAACAGCTTCCCAGTATAATTAATTATTGGGGGCTTGAAATCTTACTCCATCCAGTCTCTGTCTACTTGTCTGACCTCAGTTTACATCACTCTTCCATTGCTCATTATGCCTTATCTCCTGACTACTTGTATGAGTGTTGGTTGTGTTCTTATTAAGCTATAACTTTTCTTATCTTCTTTCATTATTTCCAGCTGCATTCACATTTGCAGGAATGTGCTTTTCCTTCTATCTGGAATGCTCTCTTATCTAGGACCCTCACATTGCTAGCTGCTTCTCATCATTCAGATCTCAGTTCACATATTATCTCAACAAAATACCTTTTCCTTAGCGACCATAGTGAAATAATTCCACTCTATTCCAACCCTTCAACTCAACTCATTGTCACTGAATTGAATCAACTCATAGCCTCTATTTTATCACCTTGCTTTATTTTCTTTGTAACATTCATTAGCCTATTTAAGTATCTTATAACAATAACAACATTTATTCATACATACAGTGTCTACATATGTGAATACAAGATCTAACACCAAGAACATTATATACCCTATTCACAAATTTACCTTTAGGGTCTAAACTAAGGTATACAAACAAACTCAAACTCATTGCTGTCACACTGCAATCAGTTCATGGCTGAGCCTCCAGCAGGTTTTCAGAAGTTGTAAATTGTAAAAGAAGAGGAGACTGCCCATCTTTCTCCAATGAAGCAGCTGATGAATTCAAACTGTCTTTTGGTTGGCAGCTTAACACCTTAACCACTAGGCCACCAGATCTCCCTAATGTTTTTAGTAGGTCTTCAAAAAATGAATGAATAGGTTATTACCAGGGAAGGAGAGGAGATAAAATTTAGTAAATAGATAACAGACACATTTTAAATAATAGAAGGGAAAGGTAATTTAATAAGGCAATAATAAGCATATTATCACTAAAGAACAGAAAGACTGAAGAATTAAAGACTTTTGTCATTTGCATAATGCAGGTTGTTGATGAGTCTTCCTCCAATCCTGGTATCATATTCCTCCTCATAAAGTCCAGTCTTCTGAATGATCTGTTCCACATATAGACTGAAAAGGTACGGGTCAGGATGCATCCCTGATGCACACCTTTCCTGATCCTGAACCACGCAGTGTTTCCCTAGTCTGTTCTGACTCTTGCTTCCTGATTCAAATACAGTTTTCACATAAACACAGTTAAGTAGTCTGGGATTCCCATTCTCTTCAAGATTAGTCAGAATTTGTTGTGATCCACATAGTCAAATGCCTTTGCATAGTCAATAAAACACAGATAGACATTTCTCTGGTACACTCTGCTTTAGACCAGGATCTATAAAACATTAGCTATGTCCCCTGGTGAAACAGCCTCTTCTAAATGTAGCCTGCACATCTGGTAGTTCTCTGTTGATGTTTTCCAGTCATTTTTGGACAGCTGCCAGCAGGATCTTGCTGTGTTTGACATTAGTGATATTGTTGAATAATTTCCATACTCATTTGGGTCACATTTTTTTGTACTAGGAATAAACAAGGATCTCTTCCAGTGAGTTGGCCAAGTAGTTGTCCTCCAGGTTTCTTGGCACAATCTGGTGAGTGTATTCAGAGAAGCATCTGTTTGTTGAAATATGTCAACTGGTAGACCATCAATTACCAGGGCCTTGTTTTTTGCCAATTTATTCAGAGCAGCCTGAACTTCCTCTTTCATCACATGGGCTCTTGATCAGATGTTATTTCATGAAATTCTTCTGTGTCAGACAATTCTTTTTTAGTATAGTGACTCTATATTCTCCCATCTTATTTTGTTATTTCCTGGATCATTCAAAATAATCCACCCTCAGCACCCTTAAGTTTTACAACATGAGGCTTAAACTTGTTCTTCAGTTCCTTGAGCTTCAGAAATACAAATAAGTTCATCCCTTTTGATTATTTGACTTTGCTTTGTCTTCCTGAAATCCCCTTTGAAGTCTTCTGTTCAACTCCTTAACTTCTTAATTTCTTCCCTTAGTTTTGGCTTCTCGGCCCTGTAGTGCAATCTTGAGATGACACGACCTTGCTTGCTGAAACTGGGGAGGACATGCATAAGGTCAAGGACTACAGCCTTCAATATGGATTGAAGTTCAACATCAAGAAAACAAAAATTGTCACCAGTGGGCCAATTGGCAGCTTCATAATAGATGGAGAAGAGACTGATATTGTTAACAGTTTCAGCTTCCTTGGTTCCACAATTAACACTCTTGGCATCAGCAATCAGGAAGCCAAAAGATGAACTCTAATGGAAAAGTCTGCTGTCAGGAATCCTTCTAGAATACTGAAGGGCAACAAGAGTCAGTCTGGAGACGAAAGTGTGCCTGATCCAGGCTATAGTCTTTGCAATTATTTGCTATGTGTGAGAAAACTGGACAATGACTAAGGATGATAGAAGAATCAATGCCTTTGAGTTACAGTGCCAGAGAACAGTGTTGAACATACTGTGGACTGGCAAGTGAACAAACAGGTAGGCCAAAGAGAAGGTAAAAGCAAGCCTGGAGGCAAGGATTTTGAAGCTTAGTCTCACATATGTTGGCCCTTAGGCCAGGAGGAACCAGTTCTTAAAGGAGGATATCATGATTGGAAGGGTGGAGGGACAGCACAGGAGAGAGAAACTAAGGAGGAGATGAATTGGACACACTGACTAAAAAAAATGGGATTAGATCTGTTGGAGACAATGAGATTGCCTTGGGATAAGGAAGGATTCAGAATTATTGTACATACTGTCACTATGAGTCACAGATGACTCAATGGGACATAACAGATAAAACAGATTTAAAGGGAGGTCATGGGGATAATGTACATCCTGAAATGTTTCCCATAAAACAAAATAATGTATAAACGGCTGAATGAAAAATAAGATTTGTAAACTTTCACTCTTACCACAATGGACAACAGAATTAAAGGAAAGATGTTAAATGATTATATGTTAAAATGTTTACTAAGCCATGTAATTTTTTCAGACGTGAAATCAAGCTAACTAGGTCTGTTGTTGTTATGTGCCATGGAGTCGTTTCCGACTCATAGCGACCCTATGCACAACAGCCCTAAACCCTGCTCTATCCTGCGCCAACCGCACTGCCTCTGACACACCCATC
>NW_006399829.1:13708218-13712049 GCF_000299155.1 Elephantulus edwardii
GCTGCCAATTGGTCCAGTGGTGAGAATCTTTGTCTTCTTCACATTGAGCCTCAGTCCATACTGAAGGCTGCAGTCCTTGACCCTCTTCAGCAAGTGCATGAGGTACTCCTCAGTTTCAGCAAGCAGGGTTGTGTCATCTGCATAACGCAGATTATTAATAGATCTTCCACCAATCCTGATGCCACAATTCTCTTCATAGAGCCCAGCCTCTCAGATAATCTGCTCTGCATACAGGTTGAAAAGGTATGGAGATAGAACACATCCCTGGCGGACACCCTTCCCAATTTTGAACCATGCAGTGTTACTCTGCTCTGTTCTGACGACTGCCTCTTGGTCCAAGTATAGGTTTCACATTAGCACGATTAAATGTTCTGGGATTCCTATTCTTCTCAGAGTCAGCCACAGTTTGTTAGGATCCACACAGTCAAACGCCTCTGCATAAGTATTAAAAATAAAACAGGGTATGAACAACAAAACCCCCCCCACATAATTCTTCAGAATTAGGCCTAAATAAAATGGCAGAATTTTGTGCAACCACAGTGCACTATATACAATAAAAATTTTCCATTTCAACATTTTACTTTTAAACTACTTCATATGCGAATGATATGTGCAAACTTGTAAGTGGTATTTTGAAAAATAGGATGAAATCACAGAATAAGTCATACAACGTTAGAAAGTTAAACAGAGAAACAGAATCAAAATTCCCTAGCCACAAATTTTTAGGTCTTCATTCTACTTTCATTTGTTCTTACTTCCTGAGAGATATGGAATAAAGGGAAAATAATTACCAAAATTACCAAAATAGTCTACTTCATTACCTATTCTTACCCTTACTTTCAATAAGAACTTAGTCTAAGATGACAGACAGGGGCTCTAAAAAGTTTCAGGTATGTATTTGAAGGCTTGCTTAAATTTTCAAATTATCTGGCAAGCTAGTCAACTAAAAGTATCTGTAACTTTCAAACAAAAATAATCCTTTCTACTACCAAAGAGATGAAAATAAACATTAAAATATAAAATAAAGCATATATATATTTATGCTAATATAAACTTGGATGATTAGTTTATAGTTAAATTTAATTAACTGACTAAAAGTAGACATACATTAATTTCCACGGAGATAAATACTGAAATTATTATCTATTTTGAATTCAGTCATCAACAACTAAGAAAAGTATTTTCACATATAAACTGCATAAATTCCAAAATTTTGAGCTCAAATTAATATAAAATTAAAATAGAAATATTATCAATTCAACTTTTTGAAAGTCAGAGCTCTTACATAATACTATGCAAGAATTTTAAATTCTTGAAAGCAAGTGTCAAGTACTATACACAATTTCCATACACAGCAGGTAATAAAGCAAGAAAAGAACTGACACAGTCACTCTCCTTAAGAGAGACATACAATGAAGAACTGTTATACAGCACAAGAGTACTACAAGTTTATATTAAAGATGTTGTGGCTATTAACAGTTTAAACCTTTACAGTATTTTGCTAATTGGTACATAAAACTTTAAAGCTTTTGAGAGAGAAAACATTCTAGTCCAACTCCTGCATTGTTCATGCACTCCAAATAGGAACAATGTATAAAATAAATTTGCCTTTATTGTTGAAGAATCACAGATAATAAAGATGGCTGAATATTTTAGAGGAAAACCTTTTGCTCCTTTAATAATTTTAATACAGAAAAATTATTCACTTTTGGGAATGTTAACTGTTCTCATATACAAACAAAACAATTTCTATAGTTGATTTCCTATATATTTAATAAGGAGAAGTTATACGTAGCTTGATCATTTATTTATTTATTTATATACATAATAAACTTACCCACAAAAGTAGAAACGAGAATATTAATGTCTAGATTTGCTAATTCGTAACACTTTTCGTTGACTCTTTGATATCTAAAAAATCAATTAGTCTTTCTCTGCCTCCATCACATACACATCCAAATTAAAAAATATAATTCTTTTTAAAATTTGCAAATGCTTTACTTATTAAAAGTAAGTTAACTTCACCATGAAGTTTACTCCTCTCAATTCATTATTTCTTCTTTCTTACAATTTTTACCAGTACTGATACAACTTAAGGGCTACGCACCAGTTATTTTCAAGAGCTCCTGAGTAGTTTCAGACTGGCACGAGGCAAACAGTATTTTTTAAACTAGTTCCTAAAACATAAAACTAGTATTACAAATTAACACTCCTATTTAGTCAATGGGTTTTTTCCCTCTTTTTATTCAATACTTTCTGAGTACACGGATATAAATAAGCATTTGTAAGCTTAAAAAAAAAGCTTGGAGAAACATTTTCCTACAGTTAGTAAGTTTTAAGAAGAAAAAAAAAAAAAGCACCCCACACACACCAAAAACCTTACAAGCTAAATTGCCACCATGGTTGGTTCTCAAAGGCTGCTATTCTTTGATGTAAAATGAAATACTACTTAGTGAATAAAACATTAAAAAAAAAACCCTCCTGTCTACCCTTCAAAGAGACATATCCTTTGACCTAGTGCTCCAGACTAAAGCCTTGAAATTTTTGCACAAGAATGCTGCATATGGAAAGTCCAGACAAAACAGACACTTGAGATGCTAGAAGGCTGTATAACTCCAACTGCAGACACTACTCCTTCCAATAATCTAGCAGAGATAGCACTGCCATACACAGAAAGAAAGCTCCCCCTACAAAACTCAACCCCTGAAAAAAAGCAAATAGTAGCTTTTAACTTGGATTTATCTTTTCACATAATTCATCTTTAAAAGCAGATTTTTAATTTAAATTTACAAACATATAAAAAGTTTTCATATATAGAATTCAGCACGTTAGGAGATAAAACCAACAAACAGATAATTGCATGGTAGGTATAACTGTGTTATATTTGTAGTTTACAAATTTCTTACAATAATTTCATGCAAAGAAAAAAATCTGTAAAATATTAAGAGTGAAAAGAGTTCTATTAAATAACTTACTGCTGCTTACAGACATTAAAGAACAGCTGTATAATCAGCCAGTAAGCAAAGTGTGCTACCAATATCACCTGCATAATCAAATAGCACTTACTTATCCTCATTCTGACAAGTACAAAATTGTTAACTATGTTATTGTTATTTGAAAAATATGTCAAGCAGTGATATATAAGAAACTGACACTATTCAGAAGACTGACTCTATTTGTTTAACATGCACACCTAATTTTTAAATATATTGATAAAAACTATTAAAAATATCTAAAAATATTAAGATTGTGCATCAATAGCAATGCACTGAAATTTTTTTTAATAGTTTTGAAATGACAGCAATCTTTCCTTGACCTATTAGCCCAAAAAGATTTGAGATTTATAAATTAGAAAATAGATTTTTTCCTTTCTCACATGCATTTAAAGCCTTAGGATGAAAATACAACTAACCATAATATCCTTGCTCATGTACTTTAAAAACTAAAACAGGTGGTGTTTAGTAGTTTTAAGAAAAACCCAAAGTTTTAAGCACCTAAGTGAAAACAAACTAAGCACCTAAGTGAAAACAAACAATTGAAAGTGTTAATATAAAGAAACATGTTTTTACATTTATGTTAAATGTCTGGCACATATTAAGTGCTCAGTAAATATTTACTGAATATAAAAGGTTAAATGAAAGATAGTAGCCAACATACTTTGGTAAAAACAATGCACTGATATTCAAATTATTAAGGCTTATTTTAGAAATAAATTTAAACAATTCTTATTTTTGAGGACACATCTATTTTGCACATTAAAATTATGTACGGCTAAGCACAACTGATAACAGTGCATCTAAATTCCAAAATAGTCTATGTGTTTCCTACTGC